>NW_008587468.1:52764-67157 GCF_000691845.1 Merops nubicus | reverse complement strand
CCTAAACAGGCATTGATTAACAGAAAACATATTTCAGTTGAAGGTAGGTGTAATTCTTGGACATCACTTTACTTAGGCTTTGGTATAGCTGTGCTAATACAAAGTCATTGGCAATAGCTATACTAATGCAAACCTCTGAGGTAGGGCAATGAGAACTTGGGTTGCTTCTAGTTTTGATTATTTCACCGTACAGTGGCATAAACTCATGTAATTTAATCTAAAGTTATCAACTATGAATGAATACAAACTTGCCATTGCTGTCTTCTTGCTAACTCACACCCAAAATGACTTTTAGAATGAAGAGATAATTGCAGACTAAGCAGTTCGATATTTTTTCCAAGCATCAATAGTCCAAACGTTTTTAATTTCTAGAAGTAGGTTTCAAATCTCTTGAGAATGATTCTTGTTCTAAGGGGGTGTTTTGCCAATGACCAGGCCCAACAAAAATGATAGCACCAGCAGGAAGATGAACCAATATGCAGACTGTATTATAGACAAAAATGTTACTATATGAATGACTGCCGGAGGTACAAACAGATCAATCAGCTCGTACATGATCAATGCCACCCCCAATGATCCCACAAACAACACGACTCATCCCACAACAGGTGGTACAAACAGAGACCTGAGGTTGCCCACAGCTGGCATGGGAAACAGCCAGACCAGCAAGCTAAGCACATAAGAGAAAGGTGCCCACATGGCGACTCTCACCCGATCCGCCCGCGTTCGCAAAGGTCTAAACAGACCGGGGCCCAGCTCCAGGAGAGTCAGGAGGTCTGCCCTGAACCAGGAAGCTCTGTGGAGTGCACTCCACAGACAGACACTCCTGACTCCCTGCCAGTGGTCCCAGCTTTTATCCCCAAGCAGACCCCTGACCTTTGTCAGCTCACTGCGGGACCCCTGGGGCTCATTTCCCTTCTGGCTCTCCCTGCAGGGCCGGCCGCACCCTGGGGGGAAGCTCTAAGGCAAACTCACCCCCTCTGTATGAAGGGCTGTGGGAATCACCCATATGTCAACCTTAATTCAGGGCTCGGGGTTCAGACCCCAGCATTTCAGGGGGGCATGGGGTTTTATGTGTTTGGGTTGGAGGATTTTGATTTCGTAAGTGTCTTGGACTTAGGGCAGTTCTTGATTCTTGGCCTCTCCTACCCTAAAAGTTGATGTAACCTGACGCTGCTTTTGAAGGAGCCCCATAGGGCACTTTCTGTGTGCATAAGCAAATACTTGTGGGGCTATGCAATGGAGATATGAGAAGTGATCTGGATTTAAAAAATAATCTGACAAATATCCTAAATTGTTTACACTACCTCAGGACAGCTCCCAGATCCTTCTCATTGAATATTTGTGCTGGAAGAGAGTCAGCTGTACAAGGAGGGGATGCTAAAAGCTGTGGGTGGTCCTTTGGGTGATTGTGTTGACTTGGGTTCATGTAGGCTTTCAAGTGCCTGAAGTGTGCGTCGAAATGGAAATTACATTCCTGGAAGAAAACTGAAGAATTATAGTTATCTAAAATCAGAACAGTCTAGAATCAGTGAAGATCAAATCATTCAGGCTAAAGATTTTCCCCAGCCAAGAAAGCTGAAAAGGTCATATGGGAGAGCAAGTTGAGATTTAAAAGCCTGCTTTTTGTGAATTTCAGATGTTTAGAATGTTAGAGTCATGTTTAGATCAGGCACTGGGTTTTCTGATTGCTTATCCTAGTAAAAAATGTTTCCTTTTGAGATGGATTTGGTGTCAATATTTTGAGAACAGCGCTCTTGCCTGTGACAGTCGTCCTGCTAAGCGTACAATTGGCAATCCACTTCCTCTCCCTCATCAAAAGTAGCTCTTTTTATGGAGTGTAGCGAACAATATCCTTAGAAAGCTTATTAAAAAAGCTTTCCAAAACTAATTCTGTAACAAAGCTTATACATTTTCTTTAGAAGGCTTCATGTACATGGAATAGTAAAAGCACTAGTGTATGTAGAGTATGTAGAATAGTTAAGTTTTTATTTTTCTTGAATACTAAGTTTACTAAAATACAGTTTGAAATTGTTGCACCATGATAATTTGACCTAGGTTTACCAGATTTTGCAAACATTTTCTGTAAGACAGGAAAGGTGAGGTGTTTCCATGCTGATGCTAGGTAGAGTGCTCCAAGTATTCTCTCACTGATGCCAGGGAAAATACGTCTGCTTGCTTGTGACTCTGCAAGTCCAAAGACTTTATTTGTTTTAGTTTTATTGACTTGCGTGCACTGTCACATGGCTGCTTGGCAGGTACTCTGGTCACTTCCCACAGAATGTTTTTACTAACTTTTATAGGAATTTTTCCCCCTTTTCCCCTTTCAAATTCTTTCTTTCTTCCACTCACCCACGACAAAATAAACATTTACTCTTTTCCCATTGGCCAGGATTTTGCTGATCTTTACCCCTTTGTTTGGTATTTTGGATATCACTTCCCAGGCAATTTCTGCTGTGGTTAACAGTTCCCTTAAGCTGGTACCCTTGTTGTGTTGTATCATGTTGCTCGTTCCTAACTTGTTGGTGTAGCACTATGTTCAGAGTAGACTATGACTTTGCAGTGTGCAGTCTTTGGAGAAAGTACCCAATGACAATGCTGCCCTTTGTGTATGCAGTGGATAAAACATGCAGGAAGAAAACAAGTTCAGTTCTTTCATCTCGAGAGAGTTTGTGTTTTTTACTGCTGTGGGAAATGCCCTATGCCAATGCAGTAAGGTATTTGAAGTCAGTGGGGGCACCCAGATGGTTCTGCTTTGCAGAAACAAGTACTCAGTGGGGTCCAGCTATAATCTAGAAGAAATACCTACTTCATGTATTTTTCCACATTGGCTGTGAAAAGGAAAATCCATTATATGCACTCTCCTAGGTGTCTCTTGCCAACAGTAGCTTTCCACCACTGTAAGATTCTCCATACAAGAGAGGACATTCCTGGGGGCCAGATACCAGGAGCTGCAAGTGACAAAAATGCAAAGCAGCTGGAATGTGTCCAAGAGCCTGGACACAAAGTATTCTGTGGTCGTGTAGTATTTGGTAATTCATATCCTCCTAACTGCCCAGACTTGAAAACGGAGAGAGCAAAGAGATTTGAAACTCGGTGTGCATTTCAGAACGGTGCAAAGTGGCAAAAAAAGTGCAAAGGAACACAAAGCTGAACGTGCATTTATCTTTATCTTGAGCAATAAAAAAAAGAAAGCGTCAACGAAGTGTAAAGCAGTCTCTCTGAATTTACTTCTAGCTTATTACATGTGTTTGAAGATAATCAGTTCTACCACAGATAGAAGGTGAATTTAGACTCTGTCATTAAATCCAAATTATTTTATTCATAGAAGCATATCTTCAAAATAAAGACAGGGAAACGTGAATGTCAATCTCAGGATGCTTATGGCTCAGCAATTACATAGGTAAGAATAGGCACAGTTGGGATTCTGCACCTATCCCATTCTATGAGCATCCATAGTCAGTGTTAAGGGAAGGAAGCTGTTCCAGAGAGTGGTTTAGTGCTATCTCAGGGGTTGGGGATTAATTCCCTAAACTTTCAAATACCTTCCAAAAGACTCATTTCTCCCTTTTGGTCACCTTTTCACTTCTAAGTGTCCTACTTACACTGTTAATGGTTAGTGATCAGCATAGCAAAATTCTGAATACACATTTGGTTTGTGGGTTAATAACTACACATGTATTTGAGCCTCTAGTTTCCAAAGTTTCCAAGTGGTTTTGGTGGTTTGTTTGGGGTTTTTCTTGTTTGTTTTGTTTGGCTTGGTTTTGTTTTTATAGATATCTTCTTCTGGAAAGTTTGGAGCAAAATGAAGCGTCATGAAAGTAAAATGAAAATAATGAATTAACACAGACCAAACTTTAAAGAAATTCAAGGATTTGGTACTCCAGTAAAAGGAGATGTTGTTTAGAATTAAATTTTAAATGAGATGAGTCCTTTTTATTTAGCAATAATGACGATTGATCAGTCGTGTCTTGTCCAGCCCATCTTGCCAAAGAAATTATGACAAAATTTTAGGAACAATAAGCTTCAAGATCTTTTGTCAGCAAAGCAATTAAGATTCCAGCAATGGTACATACATTGGTAACATGAAGAAATTATTAAAGTTAGAAGCTATCATTATATCAGAAAAAGGCTACTGCTTTAGGTGCTTCCTTGAGAGCTGATAAGCAAGAGAGAATATTGTGACCCTTGAATTTCACCAGGCTGGCAGTACCAAAACACTTGGTACCTCTTAATTTCTTCTGTACACTTAAGCAGGGCAAAATAAATTATCTCTGCCAATCTTTTGCAAATTCTTTAAGTAATTTGTGTCTAGAATTTCTTTGCAGGCAAACCCATAGGTAATATCAGCAATACATCTTTTTGTAGCTGTGGGATGCAGAGCATAGTGGTGGGGTTTTTAGCTTGCATATGTTCTTCCTCAGACAGTAATTTCTTGGGAAGTGGGCACAAACAACCATGTCCTATGACATGTTTGTGTATTAATTCCATGCCCTCTGCCCATTCATCTGGATGAGGGTTGTGTCTCCTCACAATGGTAGCAGGTATCTCAGGTATTACTTGCATCAGATCATTTCTTATCACTGATCTCAGGGTAAACTAAATATAAAAATAGTAATGAGACCTAATTAAAATAGTAGTTTCATTTAATTTAAAATGATGAAAAGAAAAATAGACAACACAAAAAACCCCCAAACCTTCAAACAAGCAAACAAACAAAACCCCCAAGCTTTTCCCAAGACCTAACTAAGGTAATTGATTACTTAAATGTAATTACTTGGTGTACTGGAAGACTTGGAGGGCTAGATGTTGTTCCACTGTAGACTTGGACTGTAACTTAGCTGGTATTTGGGTAATATATTAAGGTCTCATCTTATGGCATTTCTTTTGTAAGGAGGTCTTTGCCTGTGTTCCCTCAGGTTCTTTACTCACGTGGACCACGCTGCAACTCAACACAGACAGTTTCTGCTGTAATATGTTGTTCTTGTTGCAATAGAAGTAGTACAGGTGTGAAAGCAATGGCAATTGCTATTGTCTTGGCTTTCAGCCACTACAAAACTTTAGAGGATTTAGTGTTTCACTAAGTTTTCTCACCTTTTTTTTTTTAAATCCCATATCCTGTCAAGCCAGGCCAAGTGCAGAAGTGCATTTTGGATGCTGCAGCTCCTTGAACTGTTCAAGGGTCCTAACTGCTGTCATTAGAGGTAGGAAGAGAATTCTTTACTTTCTGCCTTACTCCATTTATCTGTCTTTTAGATCATAAAGATTTGAGTTCAATAAAGAAAGTGAGTGACTCATGACTATCTCCCTTTTCTAAGCCTCTTTAAGAAGAGATGTGTGGAGAGAAAAAAAACCCTGTATGATACTATTATGAAATTTTGTACAGCTGACATAGTAATTCCTTGAAAAGTGACACTTTATTTTCTTGATAGAACCAACCTCTTGAATTCTTTTCCCAATTCCCTCCTCCAACTAAATTCCTGTGCATATACATTAATTGTAGCTTTTGAGACCTTCAGGGCTATCTGCTTCTCTATCTACCATATTTTAGTTTTATTTTTAGGCATCTGCTGGCTTGTGCTGCTAGTCTGTCTTGTCACTTGTTTATTGCTCTACAAGCAGCTTTCTGTTATCTTCCAGAGTGTCTCTTATACTTGGAAGGTCCTTGCTATAATTATCCGCCAGGCTACCTTGTCACATTTAAAAGCCTGTCTTAAGTTCTGTGTCAGGATACCTGGAAAAAAACAACAAAGAACGGAGAGAACTTTCTCACAGAACTGAGAGAACTGCTTATTAAATAGAGCAGTCACTTTTCTTGCTGGTCTTTGAACTCCCTGATCATCATTGTCCAGATCGCACTTCTTAAACATGGAAGTCGCAAGCAATATCTAGCATCTTTTGTTCTTTGCCCATTAACAGAGTTTTACAGTAGTATGAGAGTATAATAGGCTAAAACCAACCCAAATTTCTACAGTGCTCCTTGTTCTCCCTTCTATACCAAATGCACAAGTTTTTTGGAAGCTTGGATGTGTCATGCTTCCAAACTGCTTCAATGTAAAGTGCCAAGCTGTATAACTAGTTAGTTAAGAAAGGGACTTGGTTCACCATAGGTCTTTTAGTCTGATGCTTTCATAAAGAACAAAATAATGTGTTACATCATTTGTAGAATAACTAAGGTTTGAATTGATGTTGTATTCACAGTTACTTCGTGGGAAATAGTATGGATGCTGTGTCTTTACATTCCTAACTGCTTTTCTTACAGTTTCTAATTTGAATATTTATATTGCAGATTCGCTATATTGATGAACTTGGATCTGTTGTTCAGCCCTGCTTTTAGAAATTATGATTCAAAATTTACCATTGTTAGCTTTCAAAATCAATGTATAATGTATATTCACAGCTAAGACTTGTTTATTTCTGTGTAAGACTTTTAATTTTAGAATTAGGGAACTAAGCAGGAAATTATAGAATACAGGCCATTTAAATCTATTGAAACTATTGTTTTTGCTGACTTTGCATGTTGTAGATTGGCTTGATACACAGGGTGAAGTATGCACCCAGTTTGCATTTCTCTGTTGCTGGCCTCAATGTTAATACCCACATAACTCCTTAAAAAAGTGAGGTATGTTGCATGTGTGAAATACTTTTGGAAGATCACAGGTCACAGCTGATCCATCATAAGGGCACTGTGGCAGAAAAATATTACAGAAGTGCTCTCTTCTCCCATTGCTAAGGCTAATTCTTGACTTAAGGAGGACTGACTGATACTCATCTGTCTGCAGTATCTCAGAACATGCTTTTACCTCTGCCTGCAATGTGTAACTTTCGGCACTGTGCTTAATGTATTTGTGTATGAGTTTCAAGAACTGTAAAGATAACTTATCTCTCAAGTCATAGAAGAACACGAACCTTTAGTCTCAACTACATTCATTTGCTTAAGATAGCTGATGCAAATTACCCAAGTGTGAAGGTGCTGTTGTTATACTAGACTTCAAAGAAATTAATGTGCCCATTTCCTCAGAATCTGGCTGAAATTTGGACATGAATCGAAGCAATTTTATTCGTCCACGCAGTAAACTAATTTTTAAAATGATACTTTGCATTCACTTATTCAGTAAATTCGTATTAATTTTCTGCAAACTCTGCCTCCCTGCATAGGGCAAATTCTATATTAAACTCCTGTATCCCTATGTGGACAGCCATTAACAACTGTTTGTGAATAACATGGCTGAAGATGTAGACAGCCAACTAAATACTCAGCAAGCAAGTGAAGAACTTGTATTTTCACAAATTCATGCAATTGATGTGTGGGTTTAATTCTTGCATTTGCCTTCAAGTTTTTTCTTTGCAGTGATAGTGTGGAGATACTTTAACCTCTTGTGCCAAAGTCTTAGACCTGGGGCAGTGAAGTGCAGCATAACGTATGGCTAACTTGCTAAAGACTGTCTTATAAACCTCTCTGTATTACAAACAGCCATGGGAAAATTCCTGAGCACAGGAATTCCAGATAACTGAAATACCAGGACCAGTAATTTTGTCTTGGGCTGTAGTAAACAAGGTATGTGATATGTTTCTTTGCTACAGTATCCTTAGTTATTTAGCCAAAACATCCACCAAAGCAGCATTCGATGTTCAGATAATATTTCATCAGCTTACAAATGAACAGGTCAGCTAAATATATGTTAAAATGAAAGACCAATTAAACCAGATTTATTCAATGTGCATATATTACCAAATAGCATAGTAAATAAATCTTGTATGCATTTATCTGTCACCATAAAAAAAGACTTACTAGTTCATAGAAAATGCCACTATTTCTAATAATTACTAATTACTTTGAAAAAGGCAAACAATTCTTATTTACATTTAATCTAAAAACCAAAACAAAACCAACCAAACACAAAACAACACACACACACAAAAAAACACACACAAAGAAGAAAACTAAACAGGAAAAGGAAATCTTTCTACTTGACCTTTTAGACCATGTAATCTGAAATAGGCAGACTTCATTTTTTTTCTTAAAGTTTATTAACAACTTTAGAAACTGTTAGTTGACATGGTCAAAAGAAGCAATTATCCTAATGCTGGAATGTTGTGGTGGCATATGTTAGGTGCTGATTGACATGGTCATGTGTTTGCATAGATACCATTCCCCCATAGCACAGTAAATTCTTCAGGTGCAGAGTTCATTAAATGATAGTGTAGCTGAGTCTCAACAGTATTTAGAGAGTATGAAGAAGTAAAGTAACTATAACATTTACATGGCTCTTCACTAGTACTTTTTGGGGGTGGGTTCAATGTCCTGCCTCCTGATGATCAGCTGAACATTTATGGGGCTCACCAGGCTTGCTAGTGACTGTGGTCAGGTTTCCAGGTGACAGGTAGCCCCTACTTAAAGCACTTTATTATTTCAGTTAACATGCCTTGACTTTCGAATCCTAGGCTGAAAGTGCAGGTGTGGTAGTAAGCACAAGACAGTATATTTTGAGGTATAATGTACATAGAAATCCATGAAAGTGTAGTCAGAATAGGGTATGATTTTATGTGCCAGCAGGGACGTTTGTGTGACATGGGGCACTGCAAAGGCAGCAGAGCACCATGCCTTGTGCATGACACTAAAGTTCCTTCACGAGTACTGGGATATAAGACCTACTAGCAGTATGTGTGCAGTGGAGTTTGTGCTCAAAATCTGCAGCCTTCTGGGTTTAGACCAAAGAGCTGCCCTGCTCTCTTCATGCAGTTCCATGGACTGTTTAAACCTCTGCCTGGGCTGCTTTGGTCTTAAACAGTCATGTAATTTCCTACCTTTCCTGTGATAAATGTTGCATCATCTGGCAGAGTCTCGGTCAGAGCTTCTGTGCTCCTGTGGTGTGGAAAGGAGCAAAATAGTTGGGAGAGGTTGTAAGGGGATATTTTGTAAGGGACACCTGTGGTAAGTGACATAGTGGATTCCTGCAGTAGAATCAACTTTCCTTGTAAATTTTTCTTAGGGATCCCCATGTGAATTTTTCAGCTAGAATTTAGCAGAACCTCTGGCTGATGTAACTGGCAGGAGTTTTAGTGAGGAGCACAGATTAAAACAGTGGGACACATACCCTCCTGCAGCTAAACTTATACAAGTCTATGTCCCTACCATTTCTGCTTCTTGCTAGGCCGTGAGGTGAGACTGCATCATGTCTTGGCTCTGGCTGAAATTTGGAGCATTTGCTCCTTCATTTTCCTTTAGGAGTGATGCATCTGTCTGCATGAAAAGTTAGAAGGGAAAAACATAATGAAGGAGAAGCGTGTTAAACCTAACACTGAAAGTACAGTGGGGAACCATTGGCTGAGGTTAAAAGAGATCAAATTCACCTTAGCAATTAGAAAATACATTTGTGTGTTATGTACAATCAGAGTGTAGCAGAGTCTATCTAATGAGATACTGGGGCAATAGCTCAGCAGGCACGTAAGCATAACAGTATGGGAAATATTACATGGACTCCCTGATGTTGGGCTAAGATTGTATTAGATAATAAAAAAAAATAATCCTTTCCTTAGGATAGTTGGCCTCTTTATGAATCAATGGCAACTTCAGGATTGTTGTGCCTTAATGTAAGTCAATCTTCTGTGCAGAGTCACATTTTAAAATCTTGTTAGAAGGGCCAGTCATGGTAAGATTTTTCACATTTTCTTATGAAATGTATATTGTATTTTTAATTCATAGTAGCACTTTTATTTTAGTAATGAAGTGACTAAGTTCAGTCAATACTAAACTGGTGTCCACAGCTTGAATTGCATTCTGTCTAAAGAAATATCTAACCAGCCCAACATTTGTTTCACCTGTGCCTGGAGAATGTTACAACACTGTGTATAGGCGTGAATTCTATCAGTGAATAATGAAAGCGTGTTGTAGAAGCACCCTGTATGCTTTCCACTTTTTTGAGCTACCTGATAAAAGTGGAGTGGATTTGATACATATCAGCTAATGTTGCTTTTCATCTCTTTTACATCCTGTTGGATCTAAGGTTTCCTAGTAATCAAATAAATTTACTGGAAGAGATGGTAACTTGCATTTGGAGAGATTTAATTCTGTCTTCTTCAAAGGAAAAAAGTCAAGAGGGTAATAGTTAATAGTATTTCCTGATCTTATTTTTTAATTTTTTTTTCCTTAAAGTAATGTTTCTCTTTAAAAAAAGGTATTCTAGCCCAGAACAACTCATAACCAGAGACAAGGAAGAAAAGTGGTGCAGGCCAGTATGAAAAGCCCAGGCATTTTCTGATACTGCAGTGGCCTACTGCTGTTACTGAAACCAATGACACAAAAGTATGACTAATTTGGAAGTTGAATAGGGCTTACAAGGAAAAATATTTGTGCCAGTGTGTTCCAGATTTTTTAATTTAATTTTTTTTTAATATGTCATATTTTAGAGAAGTAATTTTTGGAATAATTTTCTCACATCAAAAAAATACAAGTTTCAAGACAAAATGTTGTAGTTTCTAAACTGGCTTTGTTGTAAAATTTATTCTGTAATGCATTCATTCTAAATTTTGGAGCCTTTTGGAGGAACTCATGCAGTTTCAGTCATTCATTATATTATTCTTCATGACCTCTGAATGGTGAAGTGTAGCTGCTAACATCTTTATACTCCCAAATGGAATTGCTCACATTATTATTTTATATTAGAGAAGAGCAAAGCCAAGACTGAACTACCTATGATGTCCAAAATGAGGTAATCTTTGAAAACTGTGTGTCAGACATTAAGTTGATCAGAAATGCACTGAATATCACATTGACAGGATTCTAGTACTGCAAAGCCAGCACTAAAATGTCTATGTAAGAGATTAATTAAAAAAAAATAAAGTATATGAATGTTTACTAGGAGGAAGGATAGCATAGCTTGCTTCTTATTTTCTTTCTGTTTATGAAGGTCAGAATTTCTACGATATGTGTGTGAACTGTGTAGGATTGTGATGCTTTCTGGAATATAGTTTGTATTCTGCTTATCCCGTTGGAGGGTTGCTAATCAGGTTGGGGCTGAGTGCAGTGCATACTGTTGCAGCAGGTACTTTTGGCTGGCATCACTGCTCTGAATTCTGAGAACTAGTGACTAGCCCAGTTTAATACAGCGGTGTCTAATTATGCTGTAATGCTCTTGCTCTGAATTATCTTTCTTAGAATGAATCATGAGTAAAGAAACTGAAAATTTGTATACCTTGCCTAGATTAGGAGGAGTAACATGTAACTTTAAGTGAAGGTGTTTGATTGCTTCTGCTCAAGGTAACTAGCTTTGTTTGTGCTTCTTTCTTTCTTAAAAACAGCTTCAGACCTTTACTTGAGAGAAAGAGAATACGAATATTAAAAACAGCTAGAACCAGTCTATGTGCTAGAATTCAAACACACCCATTCACCGGGCTGAAACTACTTGAAACAAAACAGGCATGAAATACTTTTCAGGCTAGGGGTGTTCCTTGGCTTTGCGAATTTAACAGACTTGAAAACGAAAAGCTCATCCCTCCATAGATTGAAAGAGCATTGTTTCCTGGGCCTGATTTATTATAATCCTCTTCCATAATAAATGCCAGTGTAAGTATTCTAATCCCACCTACCTCTTAGTTTTTGCATCTGTTCTGTCCCGGTTAGAAGGCAGAACTGTGTCCCACCTCCCTTATCCCTCAGTTTCCCAGGTAGAGAGGTAAATAAGGAAGGCAGGGGTAATGAAAACCTTGCACCAAATTGAAGATTAACAAAATGAAATATATTATTTAATAGGGATCAGAAAGGAAGAAGGGAAGGGGTTTAACAGGGTACAGAAAGGAACAAGGGTAGGGGTTTAATAGGGAAGGGGGGTTGTAGGAACAACAAGGTAAGGAAGATTAAACTTCCAAATATACAAAACCCAAATGCTGTGCTGAGGCTCCCCGGTGCTGGATCTCGCTGGATTGAGGTGGATTGAAGCTGGATGCACAATCCTTGGACGTGGATGGAGGCAGGGAAGAGTCTGTAGATCAGGCCCAGGTCTCCAAGATGGCCACGGCCACGTGTAGCACAGGGAGCAGCAGAGCAGCGTGTGCCCAGGTGCAAGGTCAAAGGAGCAAGAGGAAAAGAGAAGAGGAAGAGAACGAGGCGTGCCTTTCTCCCCTTTTTATAGACCTTGGCAGGAAGTCCCGAAGACAGGAAAAGGGGAGTGGGAATAGGACAGGGGTACGCCCCTTTCATTCAGGCCTGTACCTGGTTTAGGGTTTCAGACCTCCACCCACCAGGTGCATCATGATGAATTTTCCCCTTTTATTTTTTGTTACTGGGCAACAGATTTGGGGCAGGTTTAATTAGATTTGCACAACTGGTTTGAACTGTTCTAAAATGTCTGGTGGTTCATGTTGCAATACCTTTTGATATTTTAACTGGTGATGAGAGTCACAGGTTGGATTAATCTCTGAAGATTATAATATCTGTTCTTTTTAAGGGTTGCTTAGTGTGTAACCTTTGACCCTCTTAGCAGTCTCTTCATTCTCATTAGATATTTCCAATAAATTCTGCTCTTTCCTATTATTGGACTTTTATCTTACACCCTCCAGGGAGCAGAGGGAAAGAATAAATGATTTTGTGTGTGTGAGGAAGAAAGGGAGCATTTTTTTCCCTACATTTTAACATCTGTAAAAGATAAACCTTCCAGGGTAGGAGAACACACTGAAAAATAAATAAATAAATTTGTACTCAAGAGAATGAGATACGTACAAGATGTGAATGTTGGTGGGGTTTTGTTTTGTTTTTATCTTGTTTTTATCCTTGTAAGATGATAGGTTTCAGATATAAAACAAAATTGTGTGCCACTAAATACCAAGTGAACCTCAAAAATTTTTCCAAGTATAAGATTGAGCTCTCTTTCCTGAAAGTCCATTTTGTGTTAGCTGGCTTCACAGAGATGACTACAGGTAGAATTGAAAATATGGAAAGAAATCCTGATGTCATCCCTCTTGAAATTGAGATTGATGCAACTCAGAATGTATAATTACAATAGATTTAAAGGAAGCAATAGTAAAACTGTCAAATATCCTTCATCCTCTTAAAAAGGATATGGGAGGGAGTTACCCTAAGGTAATCTTAGGGGTTTTCTGATAATTTTTTGATTCAGGTTTGGGTTTGGCTTTTTTTTTTTTTTTGTTGTTGCCTTTTGTGTGTTTGTGTGTCTCTTGCTTTCCTCTTGAAATTAAAATGGAATAAAAAATAGGTAAAATTGGGACTTGCAAGCTTGGAATATCTCATTCTGGAATACTCAGGAAAGGGTCTCTCTTATACAGTACAGCTGGCACAGCTGCTTCCTATGGAATAAAGGAGCTTCAATGCCTTCCATTGTGTATATCAAAAAACTCTGTAATGAACTCTGTACTAGCAAAACTGCCTAACACAATTTGTGTAGTTAGATTTCTGCTGGCTAACATAAAATTATCATCTCCTAATCTTATTCATTGCAGGAAGGACAGAATTAGCATTAAGTCATATGATTTTGTTTGGCCATCTCTCTGCATTTCTTTTTTCTCTTCCTTCCCATCCCTGTTGTACCAGTATGTGCCAGGAAACTGCTGGTCTGTTGAATCTGTCTGGTTTTAAAGCAGCATAACTGAGAGTAGAATAGATATTTATTACACAACCACCAAGCCTCATGTGTTTTGTTTCCTTTGCACTTCCCATTGCAGCAGAGACTTCTGAATGTGATTTTTTTTTAAATAATAGAAATCCTTTGCTGAAAAAGATTTTGTGCCTTAGCAGATCTTAGTCATGTTGTTGACTTCCAAGCTATTGGCTTCTTTGACCAGTAGAGAAGTGAACTTTAAGATTTTTCCAGGAATAGTTTTCCTTCAAATGAGAATTTTCAGAATTGCCTTCCACTGAGATCGGGTTCATGAGGCTATCTAAACAAATATTCCCACTAAAAAGCAAGCACTGAATTCTGCTCTATGAAACAGGAGATCTCTGCAGCACAGTTGCAATGAAAAATGTTCTTTATGTTCCTTAATAGCTTAGAATGCATATAGACAAGGTTAAGCTCTATGGAAAATGTTTAAAGTTTTTGGTATGAATGACAAATTCTGGTATTGCCTTCATTGTCATCATGTTTTCCATGCCAGTCTTGGTTCAGTAATAGGTTTGCATTGGCCAGCTGCCCACCCCGATGCTCACTGTCACCCTCCTTAGCAGGACAAGGGAAGAAAGTAGGATGGGAATACTCAGCCGAGATAAAGACAGGGAGATCAGCTGCCATGAAAGGCAGAACAGACTTGTTCTGGGGAAGATTGTTTTAATTCATTGCCAGTTGAAATACATTTGGATAGTGAGAAACAAAGACAAAAATTAAAAGAACAGTTCTCCCCCCCACTGTGTGCAAGGGGTTCACAGTCCATTGAGAGTTCTT
>NW_008587468.1:30010-52733 GCF_000691845.1 Merops nubicus | reverse complement strand
CTTGCCTACTCATGCTTTTCCCCTGCTCTGGCACGGGTCTTCATGAGCCATAGTTCCTGCCAGGAGTCTGCCCCAGCATGGGTTCTCCACACACTACAGCATCCTTCAGGGAAATATCTACGTGCTCTGACGTGGGGTCCTCCAAAGGCTGCAGGGTAGGTGTCTACTCTAATGGTGTCTCTTCTGTGGGCTGCATGGGAATATCTGCTCGAGCACCTGGAGCACTTGCTCCCCGTTCTTCCTCTGATATTGGTGTTCATATTGCTGTTTTCTCTCTGCTTTTGTCGGGGTGGGGTTTTGTTTTGTTTTGTTTTGTTTTGTTTTCCCCCCTTATTCTTCTGCTTGTCTCGCTTTGTTGCCCATTCCTTTATATGCTCTCACAAGAAGTGCCACCAGCTTGGTTGCTAGGTTCAGCTGTGTCCTGTGGTGGGGCTGTTCCAGAGCCATATGAAATCAGCTGTGCCAGGCACGGGGCAGCCCCTGTTTTCTTCGCACAGACACTGCCCCTGCAGGTTCACCCCATTTCCAACACCTTGCTGCTTACACCAGATATACCAACAGTTACTGTCTTCATCTGAAGTTTCAAGGTGAAATCATGCTGCTGCTAAAATACATCTGTCATGCTGAGTGCTTCTACTAAGTCTAGATATGAAAATCAGATGCTGAAGTTAGGCTCACTATACAGAGAATAGTTTGACAGTTGTTCCATGGGAGTTCTACTCATTTCATTAAGAACCCAGGCCCTTAACAGGGATGCAAAAGCTAGGTGCCCATTGTCCATCATACAAAAACACCTACTAGAAAAGTCTCTTTTTCATCTTGTCTTGCAGATGGCAAGAATCTCAGAACTGCATTTCTCAAAACAAGCCAACCAACCAGCCAAACGAAGAACCCACACCAAAACAAGCAAACAACAAAACCCCACCAAAAAAAACCCCACAAACAAACAAACAAACAAAACCCTGAACAAACAAAACCCAAAAAAATCAGTAATAGCTATTTTGGTGTAAATGATGTATTTGTAGTACACTGCAACTATCATTGAAGAAAAGGAGATAGGTATAACAAAGATATTTTGGAAGAGAATTGTGGTGTGAGACCTGAATAGACCACAATGACAGAAGCCTGTGCTGCTGATAATTTGTCCTGCTCCTTTCCCATGCTGGTGACATGCTCCATGTCACCTCTACTCAGCACTGGTGAGGCCACATCTGGAGTGCTGTGTCTAGTTCTAGGCTCCCTGATAGAAGAAACATACACATTTAGTGGAGTGATTTCAGCAAGAAATGAGAAGATGGTTAAGGGACTGGAGATTCTCTACTATTAGGAGAGCCTAAGAAACCAGGACTGTTTAGCCTGTGGAACAGAAAGCTTGAGGGGATCTCATCCAAGGTATAGAAATACCTGATGGAAGGGAAAATAGATGGGAGGGAATATTCAGACTTTTCAGAGTGGTGCCCCAGGATAGGACAAGTGGCAATGGGCACAAGAAAACACTGTATGGTTGTCAAACACTGGAACAGGTTTCCTGGTGGGATTATGGAGTCTCCAGCCTTGTTGATATTCAAAACTTGACTGGAAACCTCCCTGAGCAACTTTGATCTAGCTGACCCTGCTTGAGCAGTGGGATTGGACTAGAAGATCTCAAAAGGTCCCTTCTAACCTAAATGATTCTGTGATGATTCTGTGAACACAAATAGAAGCAATAATTAGTCTGAGCTTGGGGAGAGAATCATTGGGTTAAAATTATGTAGAAGCTTATGGCAGAATAGGTCAGAATATGTCTCTGAACAACCAGTTTTGTCTCTCTTTTACTCTGTATACAGTTAATTTAGTAGTCAGTCTTATTTCTTTTATCCTTCATCCCTTATGTCTTTGCTGCATTCTGATTTTTGTGCCAGGAGGGAAAAAACCCAGTATGAAAAAATAGTGCTAGAACTGAACTCCTGCAGTTTAAGAAGGGAAAATATAGTGAGTGGAGGAAGGGGAAGAATATCTGACACAACTGTTCCCAAGAGCTTTTGCTCACCTTGAGCAGAGCTAATAAATATGACAGGATCATTAAAGTATTATTCATCTTTTGGTTTTAATGTAAGGTTAAATGTATCTAAATGCAAATGTTTTTATCCAAAGACTTTTATGTTTCGGGATAATTCACTGAACTGTGAAGGTTTTAAGACTCTGGATCTTAGGCAAAATGCAGAAAAATCTTCTAATATCTGTTACAGGGTTTTTCATCTGTACATCTTGAATTGTTTTGTCAAGGAGGAATCATTTTTAAACAACAACAAAAAAAAAAGGGGGGGGAAGCAAGCAAATTCAAAGAACTTGCCCAAATTCCCACTATGCATGAATGGTAAAGCCAAAACCAGAAAACTGATTTCTGAGTTCTAGTGTGGATCATTGTATTTTATGGAAAGATTTTCCTGTTCTCTTAGTACTTTCCATGCTTATTTCTGAAGTAAACATGAATCATCCCTGCCCTGACATGCTATACTTTCAGAGCTGATATTCCTCCTAGGATTCAGCCTCTCAAACATAAAGGACATTTTTTTTTTCTGTTCTTTCAGTGTTGGGGACCAACCACCGTCTTGTTAACACAGTGCAGAGATTAATGTTCCTAGCTATTCTGCAGTAGAAAGGTAGGAGAAAAGTTATGCCAGCCTGTCAGTGTGGAAGCCAGGATAATGATGAATCTCTTTGGCAATTTTGAAATCCATCTCACTTATTTGTGGGGTTAAATGAGCCCTTTACTAAATTGTTTTATTCATCCTTTGACCAGTTTTTAATTTTGTTTTGCCAATGACCAGGCCCAACAAAAAAACATTAGCACCAGCAGGAAGATGAACCAATACACAGACTGTATTGTAGACAAAAATGTTACTATATGAATGACCGCTGGGGGTACAAACAAGTCAATCAGCTGGTACATAAACGACACCACCCCCAACAATCCCACAAACAACATGACTCGGCCCACAACAGGTGGTACAAACAGTGACCTGAGGTTTCCCATAGTTAGCATGGGAAACAGCCAGACCAGTAAGTTAAAGACATAAGAGAAAGGTGCCCACATGGCAACTCTCACCCGATCCGCCCGCGTTCACAAAGGCCTAAACAGACCAGGGCCCAGCTCCAGGAGAGTCAGGAGGTCTGCCCTGAACCAGGCAGCTCTGTGGAGTGCACTCCACAGACAGACACTCCTGACTCCCTGCCAGTGGTCCCAGCTTTTATCCCCAAGCAGACCCCTGACCTTTGTCAGCTCACTGCGGGACCCCTGGGGCTCATTTCCCTTCTGGCTCTCCCTGCAGGGCCGGCCGCACCCTGGGGGGAAGCTCTAAGGCAAACTCACCACCTCTGTATGAAGGGCTGTGGGAATCACCCATATGTCAACCTTAATTCAGGGCTCGGGGTTCAAACCCCAGCATTTCAAATATGTGAAGGTCTTTTGTAAAAGTGAAGAGAAATTTAAAATAAATTATTTGTTGCTATTTATTTATTTTAAACTTATGGAAAAGCAAAATCACGTAGTTCTGTTTAACTTACTGGCAAGATTACTGGAGGGCTGGGGGCTTCAGAGAGTGTCAGTCTTGCTGCTTTTCCTGTTCCCTCAGTGTATATTTTTGATTTCTGCAGAATGATTGTGACACTAGGAACAAACATTTTCATTTATCTGTGAAGGTGGAAAGAATCTATAATTCTTTTTCATTCCCTTTTTGAGCATGACAGGCCTGACTTCTGCCTTGCCCCTTCAGTGGTCTCATTCTTTCTACAACCTATCCTCCTCTCTGAAGAACAACAATGTTGATGCCAGCACTAGGACAGCTATGCACCACAAACAATCAGTTTCTGTGGAGAAGGGAAGTGTCGGTAGCAGTAGCATTGTTGGTTTGTTTGTGTTTTTCTTCTACTGAGTAAGGAATCTTGCAGAGATCATGAGTCCAGTGTCTGTGAGTCCTGTTGAGAGCAGGCTGCAGGTTTCCCCTTTTGCTCTGTGGGTTATGTAGGCCTTCTGTTCCCTTTGCAGAAGATATGAACAGTATTGATTTACTGCTCCAAGTGTCTGGGTGTGGTTTATGACAAGGAACAGTGTTCAGGATGTCAGTGTTCTGATATCCTAGGCCAAACAAAATAAGTGGAACCTGTCCAGGAGTAGCACATTTCATTGAATGCTTTACGTATTCATCTAAAATCTGATCCTAACACTCATTCAGAACTGGAAGAGTGCAAACGGATATGAAAATCCAGCTTAATATCAGACTGATGACTTTATTAAACACATAAAAGGAAATTTTATGCCATTTTCTGTATGATTCCTCACATGCTCACTCTCTCCTTGCTGCAGTTCCTATAGTACGTTCCAATGGCGGATTATGGCCTTTGCTTTCACCCTGACTGTGTTCCTAGCTTTTTCCCCTTCACTGATACTTCTCTGACTAAAAGGTGCTGAACACCCGTGTTTGTCCGTAGAACTCTTCTACCACCCTACCTCCTCACCTTGAAAGCCTAGCCACAAGGGAAGGGGCAGAATGGAGGCTGGAACAAGACAGTGAGGGGGAAGGAGAGGGAAAGAAATGCTTCTTCCTTTGCTTTCTGGCAGTAATTCCATTTTATGCTGTATAGTTATGTAGAACTACAGCTTGTGAGCCCAGGGAGAGCTACACTATGAAAAAAGTGGTAACATTATGATTGTAGTACAAGATTGAGGCATACAAAGCATGATTCTGGGAACCGTGTGTTGTTATCTAACACAGATTTGGGGAGTCTGGGACTTTTTGTGCTTGATACGTATGGACTATTTCTCTCTAATTGACTCAAAGATGAAATGATGGTCAAGGAACTGTCTTGAAAATTAGAAAGACCAACTCAAGTTTTTAGCAGAGAAATAGGAAGGGGGGAATAAATGTATCAAGCTGGCTTTAACTGATCTGTCTAGGAAGGCAAGTCTTACTAAAGCTGATACCTGAGCTTGCTTATTTAATCTTTTATTCTCTCCCATATTTTCACCCTCTTTGTATTGAATTAGTATTCAAAACCTTACTAATCATTAGCCTTCATGTGCCAAGACAGCAAATTAAAATCTGTGGGATAATGTTTTGTCTCATCATTTTTGTGCTGCTCACAGGGTATAGGTGTGGGATTAGAATGATGAAAGAAGGGAATACAGCATGTGTACGTTTAGACTAAATGAATATTATGCACTATATCACATGGTCTTGAAGCATCACTAAACTTCCCCATTGTTTTAAGTACAGTATGAATGAAACTACAAACTACCCCTTCCAAAACTGTGGAGGGAGAAGTTTGCAGAACTCTCTCAAAAATACTTGTGTATGTTGTTCTTTTTATTCATTTGAGCTAGCTGAAGTGTTACAACCTATTTTCTTCTCCATAAAAATTTGTGAGAGGTAGTTGAAAAGCAAGAAATTGTGGGGTTTTTGGTTATGTTTTTTTTTTTGGTTCGTTGGTTGTGTTTGGTTTTTTGGTCGTTGTTGTTTGTCTGTTTCTTTTATATTGGATATAGGTTTTTTTGGTGTGTGGGTTTTGGTGTTGGTTTTTTTTTTTTTTCTTTCAGATTTTCCATCTGCTGTTAGTATTTCTTTAGTTATTGTGTTCCTACCAAGAGCCTACTGGCAACATTCCCTTTCCCCATCTGCCTTTGTAAGTCAAGGCTCTTTCCTTGACCCACCACCCACCTTTTGGTTTATCTGATAACTAATACTAGCCCCTAAAGGTACTAACTGTAGTTTCTAACTGTAGAAACTTCATCTAGAATAGTAAGACTGAAATTGCATTTCATGTGTTAAGTGGAACCAAAAAGTGAAATGTATTGTGGTCTAATGAGAAAATTTCAGTTAAAAGACTTATGAAAGTCTTTATTGACAGCTTTAATATCAAATCTGTGATCTTACATCTTTACAGTAAATGTCAGTTTTGTTTATAGTGCCAATTCAGGACAACAGGTCCTAGGACATATAAAAAATGAGGTTCCTAAAGAAATAACATATCATGGCAGCTTGATCAAAATCTAAGTTTAAAGAGTGTAATGTAGCTGAATATTGGGACAACACGGTGTACCCAATCAGTTCATACCTTAAAAAAAAAATCACAAGATTAAACCCTTCCAGATGGCATGAGAAATGCTTGTCATATCCATAGCTATGCATTTTTTAAAAAGTAGGGGTTTTAACCCCAGTAGTTCATTTAACTGCAATACTGAATTATTGATACATTCAAGTAATAGTAGAAATCATGCTAGGGAGGCAGAAATAAAAAAAAAAAAAAAAAAATAAAAAGAACATCACATGGACCAAAGATTTATTATTTTTGATCACCAAAGAGGTACAAACAGATTCTTCATGGTGTGGAAGCTAAGCAGAGAGAGGCAAATGGGAGAGGGATTAGTTATGTAAGGGTATTTAGCAACACTTCCTGTTTCAAGAGACAAAATTAGAAGTGCCAGACAGTTCAAAACTTACCTCTACTTGTCAACTTTCTATGAGGACCACATTTGAGAGGGTTATTTTAATCAAAATGAAAGACACATCCTATTAGGACAGCTTTGCTGACAATTAAGATGAATTATTAGCATATATTTGTCGTAGATGCCTTGTTGATGTCAGTTTGTAGGAGGCACAGGAGGGCTTACAGTATATGCTTTACACTTTAAAAGCAATTTACAATTGAAGTTAGCCGTTCTATCTGAGAAGAGCTTAATCCTAGAGCTGTCACTAAGCATTATTTTCAGATTCCTGACACTTCTACATTAGAACAGTTTATATGTAAAAGTGAATAGGGTCTAGAAGTGAAGAATATTTCATTATGTAAAACAATCAACTGTTTTTGTTAGAACAAACACATTTTCTATGGAAGAGGCAGTGGCATAAAATGTAGAATTTCTAAGTTCCCTCTGCTGATAAACTTTTTATAATATTTTTTTAAAAATAGTTCTGAGTTACTATCTTTTTTTTGTTTTGTTTTTTTTTGGACAACAGCTGGTGGACTGTTAGTCTTGCATACATAGTTTGTAGGATTTGATGTCTAGTGGCTACTCTTACTCTTTGCTCCCTCTCACCCCTCAATCCAATTTATGTTGACTTTCTTTCTCTGAAAGCAGTCAATATTATATTGTAATTAGCTGTGAAATCTAGGATATTTGACAGATATTAAATACAAGTTTGCCACTTTCAAATATAATCAGTATGCTGCCGTGCCTGAGAAAAGATTTCATTGCATCCCCATTTAGGTACATGAGGGGGAAAAAAAAGCCATTGTGGCTGCCTTGCAACAGTCTTTGGTGTTTTAACTATTTCATGCTTTCTCCAAACATAGACCTTCAGACTTATTCAGTAGGTTACTATGAGTCAGTATTAGAAACTCCTACTTTAGTAGAATACTTCAGATTAGTATGTGTCTCTTCTTGCACTGTAAATAATAATACAGAACACGAGTAACTGTTTCGTTTACAATACAGCAGTTAGCTTCTACTTTAAAATTTGTATACATGATGGTAAGAGTGTAGATGTGGTTTTGTTTTTTTTTTTTTGTTTTTCAATATGCTACAGATGCGTTTCTAGGAGTATGCAAAGGAAAGAGGTTGTGTGGGAGGTCCACTATATAGTACCATCATCTTTATCCTTTGTTTTGCCTCTGTTAAGTTGTCTTTTTTTCAGTGGTATCCCAAGGTTTGCCTGCTAACCTGTTGGAAATAGTGCTATATCCCTTGGTATTAATACTGGTTGATTCCTGCTCTTTGCCTTCAAGGCAGGGCATGAAGGCAGGCTGCGAGAGCACAGCTCCCAGGGAAATTGTGGTGCTGCTCGAGCTGGAAGCAGGGAGTTTAGGGCTCACTGTGGTTGTTAGTTTGGTGGAGATGTGTCTGCAGATCTGGGATCAAGGGAAACATTTGACAGATAGGACTCTCCCTTGGAGCATTCTGCTTGTGTCTTTCATCCTTTTGCAGTAAAGTTGCAGTATGTCTGATTTCCCTTCTAAACAAGAAAAAGAAAGTGGTCTGTCAGGAACTGCTCAGTTGTTTCTGATAACTCCAACCCTATGCTAATCATAACTCTGGCACGGTGTTCCTCCATCTGTGAGGAAGAAAAAGAGGATGGGAGGGGGTGGCAGTGGTGATGATGATAATGTTAATGCTACAACATTCACCACAAGCAAGATTCCATTGACCTGCCATAGGACGTTGTTATTATGATTAGTTAGTCCCCTCAGTGGTACCCCTCGCATGGTTAGTGTATCCTAATGCAAGAAATAAAATAACTTACAGGCAGTGTTTACCCTGCGTTTCCCTACCATCGTACCCGAGTGTTCTCAGGCCATGTTGTGGCTGTGCTGTCTGTATCTTTGCTAGATTTGTTCATAGTACATTTATTTTCTTCGGGGGGCAAACTTTCATCTTCCCTGGAGGTGCACTGGGGATAATGCTTCTTCATACAGAAGCTTCTTTTGTTGCCCATTTCCTTCACAGTGGAGGGTCCTAATTTTTGTTGGTGCATTGATGATCACCTTTGGAGAAACTGAAGCCCTATAGCACGTCAGAAAAAGGAAAGCCAAAGTGTAATAAATTCGGTGACATTGTCTTATTTTATGGCAAACAAGAAGTGTTTGATGCCCCTTCTTCACTGAGGCTCAAAAGAGGACCTTTCTTAAATTATGGGAAAAGGAAAGTACATCCCGGCCAAAGGAAATTGTGGAGGAAGCATTCAGTGTGGTGAGAGTGATACTTATACTGTGGTTGAGATGGAATGGAACACAAAGATGGAACATTTGATGATGTGAAAGGCTGTGTATGAAGTGCTCTTACTGTCACGATGATGACTGAATGCATGTTGAAATTACCTTTACAGGAATAGCAACAGATGGTCTCTGTATCTTCCCCTCCTACTCATCCAAAGCTCTCAAGGCTGCATTCCTAATCGACCAAAAGAAGGCATCCCACACCCATGCTGAGAGGAATAACCTGAGCATGCAAGATCTGCTTTGAATTAAATGTTAAAGGCACGCACCCTATATTGTCAAGTAACGAGAATTGAAAATACCATGATTAATTCAGTTATAATTCTATCCGTCTACCCTTATGTGCTGTTATTCACATTCAGGCGCTAATGATTATAATCATATTCCTCTTTATAGCATATTGTTGTCAGTAATTGCATACACACATTCTTAAGTTGGAATCTTCCTTTATTAAA
The DNA here is from genome assembly GCF_000691845.1 of Merops nubicus. Lineage (NCBI taxonomy): Eukaryota > Metazoa > Chordata > Aves > Coraciiformes > Meropidae > Merops > Merops nubicus. The sequence goes on along the minus strand of NW_008587468.1, from coordinate 43,527 downwards.
AATACATTCCTTTTAAGGACTTCAGTTACTTGAATGTGGAGGGAAAGTAAATTAGGCTGTAGCAGGCGTTGCAGCTATAGTTACTACTTCTTCCATTATTGCAAGTTGTTATAAGCTTGTATGATTGAAACTGCTATAGATAAGCATGCAATAATATTTTTACTGTCACCATGATCACTGGCTGAGATAAGAGCTTGATGTTCTATTTTTGTTCAGGATAGAGAAAAACAAGGAGGAGAAAATGGGGGGAAAGGGCTTCATGTCTTGCAATGATATGCAAGAAAAAGAATTCCAAGCCTAAAGCAGGCCCACACATACGTCAACGATGACACACAGCACTGAGAGGATTTAGTGTTAAAGGGACATCTGTTAATTTTATTTGCAAGAGAGAAGAAAAAGCATGCACATTCAAGATACTTGTTGTATCATTTTTAAATCAAGGCCATCTTTTTCTCGGTAGTAAACGTGAAATGTTTTTAAAGGCCAGACTTAGCATAAAATCTATTGGTTGCTATGGAGACCACTTACCACACAGGACTGCACTCTGTGTTCGACTCTGTGATTTTCTCTATTCAAAGGTTTGGCATTGTCAAAAAACAAATTAGTTTTTCAGTTGTTTATTGCAAAGTTCATTATGAGAAAGGTAATAAATAATAAGGTGTTTTATTCATGTGTGGATAGGTGCCATATGTGAATTAACCGGGGCACTATTCCCTAAATTTGCTATTTTAAATTAATTATAGCAAAATTGACTATTGTTAGGAAATAAAACAGATTTTGATTGTTCTGTGTGTATGAATATGAAGCAAAGCAGGTAGTTGGAAGTCTGATCCCAACAAAATTACATGGTAATAAGGCTTTTCACACCTACACAGCACTTAGGAACAAAGCATTGAAAGAGAAAGATTAAGCCCTGCTAGAGTAAAACTTTATACCTGAGGTGCATTACTTCTCTCTTTATGAAAGGAAAGGTGGGTTCAGGACCCAGTGATCACTGAATTATTCATGCTGTCTTTTGCATCTCAGATTTTTAGGGCTGAAACTCGTAGGGGTTGTGAATAGCAGAAGCACAAATCTAACTGGGTACAGCAGTTCAGTGGAAACCTGTTCAGCTGCTTCTCCTGAAGTGTTTGTCTGATTACAGCAAACAGTTTCTGCCAAACTGCCTAGCATGCCCACCCCAGAAAGAACTCATGCAGGGAAGAGGTGCAAAGTGTTTCCTCTGGAGTTTATCTGAAACTGAGGATAGTCAGCACCTCCTGAGATCTCGGTGAGCAACAATTTGTAGAAGTAACAAAGGAAGCAGTTTATATTACTTAAAGGTATTTCAAATACAAATTTGTGTCAGCAAGTTCTTCCTTTTTTTTTTTCTTTTTTAATAATATTTTAGTCTAATTTATAATTAGTTGAGGAATTTATGAGTATTTTACTTTCAGCACTTAACATCTGCTCCTGTCACCTCCTTGGTGCATTCTGGAACCTAGTGAGTCAAACTCAGAGCTGCTGTAAATGATGTAGATTCATTGGCTTCAGAGAAATCTTGGTGCTGCATTCAGTGTGTGGTCCCACATACAGGCCAACGATAGGGCTCTAACACAGCACAGTAACAGCAGGTCCCACCTGAGCTCTGAGCTGTCTGTGTGGATCCTCTGTGTTAAACTACTCATTTGTCATATATAATGGGTAGGTTTTACATAGTGTAGGCTTTCTTCAGTGATTTTGTGAGACCACAACATAAATGAAAGTATGTCTGAGACATGGTGATTAATGGTGGTCATTTTTAGAAATTCTGCATCTGTGGGTAATGCAGTAAAGTTTGCTTATTTGCAAATCTAATTTGTTGCCAAGCATTTGTGTGCATATAAGTTATTTAGGAGACTTCCCTTTCCTAGTCAAATCACTCTTCTACTCGATACCAACTGTACAGTGTCAAGCCCAGATAATTAACATGTTGCAAACATACAATTAAGACAAATCAGATTGAAATACATAAGAAAAAGGAAAGCATAATTTAATTCCAGCTATTGTCAGTCTCTTCAAGAATTATTATGCTGTTGGCCTCCTCCTGTGCAGCTCTGTGTTTTAGCAGAGTGTGCACTGTTTGGCACTGCATGCAAAGTAACTAAAAAAGACATGAGTCTTTAAAAAGGAATGCTACAGTTTAAACAAGCCAGTGGGGGCTACTTAGGCAAAACTAACTGGTGACACTATGTTTATAGTGCTAGACAATGGTATCTGACTCATAAATGGTGCAGAAAAAAATTGCTTGATAAGCCTAGACTGAAAGTGTCCTCTTTATTATTAATAATAGAAAACTGCTCCCCCTTAGAATAAGCTTTTTATTTTCCTTTGTAGTCAGGCATTTGCTTGAATTCTCCTGTTAACATCTTGCCCATGTTTTTTCTCTGGTTCCCTCTGGCTCCTCCAGACAACTCAGTAGGGACCTGCTTTTTCTGCTGTGTTCTGCCAGAGTTCATTAGGGTGCCAGAGACTGTTAATAAAACAGAATTTTTTGCCTACCACATAGAATGGAATAATATTGTCTTTAATCAAAAATAAATGTACTAGGAAGCTATCCCTATCTGCTTCAGCTTTCCTCCTCTACTTCTGAATCAACGTGATAATGGGCAGAGTACAAGACAAGACACTGCTTCTAGAAACTACTTTTTTTCAGGTGAACAAAGCATTCCTCAAAGGCACCATGCATACAGCATGAAAAAAGTAATCCCTCCACTCACAGAATAGGGAGAAAACATTCAGAATTCCAATACAAATTTACTAACCTGACCTCTGAGCTCTCTCTGAAAAAAAGTATGGACTTATATAGACTATAAGGAGAATAGGAGAGAATACATTCAGAATTCCAATACAAAATTGCTAACCTGACCTCTGAGCTCTCTTGGAAAAAAGTATGGGCTTGGTTTAATACCACTAACTGTACTCTAGGTTCTGTAGAGCATCAATGTTCTTGACAAAACAGTGACAAATACATTGGAGAGATGCAAGGTTGATATTTTCATTACTTTTCAAAATGAAAATCAGTGCACAGTTCAATTTGGAGGTTTCAATGTTTGTACCTGATAAATGTGACTGAAGTTCAACATTTTTCCTGAATAGAAACAAGGCAAAGATGCCATGTTTTGCCATCATGTTTATAGTACATTCTATTTATAAGTAATCCTCCTCTTCTGGAAAAGTGTTAATGAAAAACATGATACCGTTTTTAGACTGGAACTTACCTGTTTCTAGCAATTAGTTCAGAGCAGTACTCTGGATTCTGTTTGCAATAGATATTAAGAACAAAGTAACTCTTTATGATTAGGGAAGCAGTGTCTGCATTCAAAAACAAGTAATGGTTTCTCATGTAAAAGCTAGAACACAACAGGTCACATTCCTCATTTAAAGTTCGGTGACTTGGGCAAAAAAAAATTGGGGGAGATGCCCTGTGCATGAGTTCAAGAAAACAGCCTTCAAATGATGACCTCAAATGCAATCAGAAAGAATGAGTCTGCAAAGCTTTGTTCTCTTATTATGGACTTTGCTACTTTCATATAGGAATAATTGCAATGATAAAGAGGAAAATGTTGAGGAAGAGGAGCTGGAAATTTAATGGTGGGGAAAATTCCTTAAAGATTTCTTTGGCAGACAACTGATATACCAACCCAAATAGTTGAATTGTCCAGCCCAGGTTCAAAATGGCACAAATAAAATAAACTACTCTTCAGTCCTTTACTTATTACTAATTAATTAAATTATTTGATCCATTTGATCTTTTCTATCCTATTTTTTTCTAATTATTTGATACTTTGAAAGTAAACTGGTCTGTCAGGATAAAATAGGTAATTTTCAGAGTCTGTAAGAGTATAACACTTGCTGAACTATTTAATAAGGTTGAAATGTAGCTTTGGACAGTTACGTTATTAATAGAGAGTAGCATATTCTTATATGACAGTCATTCCTTAATCGACTCGTCGTGGTTGGTTAGTAAAGCAGAATAAACTGTATTATCTGTGAGAGTCTCTAGTCAGCCTTGTATCTTTGTGCTGCCATGCCAGCATTTTAATTACACGACATTTCAATGAGAATTCCATGCGGGCGCATTTGTTTGACCCAATATTGGACAAACAAAACACTGGCATTGCTCATACAGTGCATCATCTATCTAGAAAAGGTGAATGAAAGGAAATGTACATGTAATGAAAATGCCCTGCTCTTCTGCAGAAAAATCCTTACTGGTTTCCTGCCTGAGGCAGGTCTTTCTTAAATGGAGTGATGAGTGATTCTATTTCCCTTTCTCAGCTCTTTGTACCCTCCTTGTGTCCATCATATTTGGAAGAAGATAGTGTTTGCAGACAGATTCTTGAGAACTGTGAATACAAATCTAGGTTGCAGCTTTACTAACTGAATAATAAGCATAAATCTTGGCCTGTTTTTCTCCTGTCTGTGGTGTTTCTGAATATCCTTACCTTCAGGACCTTCCTGTCTCTAAAATCTCTGTCTTTATTCTATTTATAGTCCAAAGGTTATATGGCACATACTGACTAATGCTCTTCTGTGAGGAACCTGAATTGTCTAGGACTTCTACAAAAGATTATGTTAATAGCAGAATAATAGTAAACATAAATAAATTTGCAAGAAGATGACAAGAGTGGTGTTAGAAACGAGATATATTTAAACAACCTTAGATATTTTTGTGAGACGTCTACAATTTGGGGTTGGATTTTGGATCTGCATTTATATCCAGACTGCTCTTGGGAACTGCAATTCAGCTATCAAGTATCACTGGCATTTAACATTAATTTGGGGAGTAGGTAGGAAAAGAGCCAAAACTGCATGACAGTGAGTGAGGACTGAAATGGAACTGAGCACAGCAGCAAGTGGCTAGCCATAATTTATTGAGAACACAAAACTGATTGTACATATTCATTATGCTTCTTGCAGTGTTCAGTGTTTTCTGCTTAGTCACAATTTTTCTGCCTTTTTTCCTCTATCCTTTGGGATTTGCTGGAGGAATTCTTTCAGCAAGCTTCAGCCCAGTAGTGAGTTCTGGGATACAGAAGTCCCTGGGAGCATTGCACTAAAATTCATAATGTAAGTAAACAATGGGTAACCTCACTTTTTGGAGACTGAGTGGGATTTTTGTCTTTTCCAGACTAAAACCAGGAAACTCTTTCTTTTTTTTTTTTTTTTTCTGCTTTTGCTGTTGCATACTCTTCTCATTCACAATACTTTGAGGTTAAATGTACATCTTCATAAAAATATAGTTTTCATCCTTTGAAATGCTTTAAGAGTCGAACAAGGCATATATGCAAAAAGTCTCCCTCTACCCAGTGGTTTTTCCTCCTGTGGAACAAAACGCTGATTTAATTTATTGAATGTCCAGATCAAAACAGAACTAATTTTTTATTGTTCTGAAGAGCAGTGGGATACTGAGGTAGAGATTCACTGTCTTGTGTCCTTCTAGTTTCAAGATGCAGTGATTTCTAGAGAGCTGTAATTCACTTAAGAAGGGGAAAAACACAAATGTATGTAATCAAAACAATTTATCTTGAAGTGAAACAGAACTAAAACTTTATCAAGTGCACTCAAAAGGGACAGGGCAAATTTACCAGCTTTTGTGAGCTGTAATTATTGAAATTGATTTGCTTCACTTAAAGAACAATTTCTTATCATTGATCTGGATTCATAGTCTCTGACCTCACAACACCAAAAGACTGAAGGTTTAGTTAGATTTACTTGTACCACCAGGGGCATGTAAAGTACAGAAAAAGGAAGTATTGAATGTATATTAAGAGATTTACATGAAGAATTTACATAAATCTGCATTTAGTTTATGGCTACGCAAGACAGGGACTATGTTTTAACCAGCTGGTATTCAGATGCACCATACTGAACTTTGTGCATCAGACCCCCTAACACAAAGGGGGGGAGGGGTGTACTTTCCACATCCCACAATGCTGCAGAGTACAAGTATATCTTATTTCTATTTAAGGTTGCAGATTCTTTTCATTTGTGTGTCTTGGATTCCTTTGTCTGTCAAATGGCAGTGCTTATTTTCATTGTTACCAGATTTCTAAGCCACTCACTGATGAGAATAATTTTTCCTTAACTGAGAACTGTGTAGGTTTATAAGCTTTGTTTTGTGTCATGACGATTTGAATTTGCTCATGAATATGATGTAATAAATGAGAAGATGGATTATTTCAGGTAGATGTGTCACAATTGTTGACAGCATCTATTACCTTCTTTGTGCCAATGCATTTATAAGTTTAATACCATGTGACCTTGAAACTCGCAGGCTAAAGCTCTTCTCTGCTGCAGTCTGCAGTAGGGAAGAGCTGACACTAGCAAACATTGGTTGGCACAAAAGTGAACAGGATTTAATCGCTTGAAATACTTTTGAAAGAATAAAAATAACATTATTTCCCCTCCCCCACCTCAGCTGACAAGACAGACACTAGGCTACAGAGGCTTTCCTTTCCCTGCTTCTTATGTCCTGCTTTTGTTTTGTGGCAGTTATCCATCCGTTGATGTAAATGCTACTTTGCAGAAATCACAACACGCTGAACAATTCCACAGTTGAGGGGCAGCCAGCAGATTTGAATGCTGAGCTGAGTGCTGTCTGTTCTTACTAATTTCAAATGACTGTTAAAACAGAGCACTGCACACCCACATCTGTACCGTGTTCCTTCAGCGGTACTTAACAAATTTGTTCCCCAGAAATGTCTGTTCTCTTCACTGAAGAGTTGCTGCTCCAGTGCACACAAAGTCAGTCCTTTCCCACAGAAATAGCTGAAATACTGGCATTCACTGCATCAGTCTGTTTACAACTGAGTGTCTTACAGCGTCCACATCTCGGATCCTGACTAGCCAGCTCTGCTTGTAAAAGTTGTCATCGTCTCTTTCCACAACAGAGAGCAACGTGGAGCAAGGCTCTGCATATGGACATGCATATGTACATAGTATTGCACTTGTCTCCATTTAAAATGAGTTTGAGAGTAGAGGAACATTTCCTCCCAGTGATATTGTTGCTCTCTTAGGAACTGTATCTCAACTACTGTGCCAAAAATCCTCAGTAATTTTATACAAATGAAGCCTAGCAAATACCGTACTTACCTGTAATGTGTGTGCCTAAAAGAAGATTAAATGTTGATGATTTCACTGTGTCAGGAGATGTAATCATACAGCCAGACCTTAAAATAGCAGCAAATTTAGCTCTAGAAGGAGATCATAAGAGTAACTGTGATCAATGTACTGCTTTATAAAAGTGCATATTTGAGTTTGAATTTTGATTTTGAATCAATTCCTCTCCGTGTAGGTGTAGGTACATCTTGTAGGCCATAGTTGTTTTTTTTATAGTCCAGAGCCTGTGTTTGAAAGTAGGTTCCATACTCTGTAACAGAATAACCACACTCTCTGAAAGTTGCTGGGGCTGGGGAAGGGGAAAGCAAGCTCAATATGCCACACGAAAGATTTAGCTTCTGCAGAAATGCAGGATTCTACTAGTCAGTGTAACCATTGAAAGGATTTAGGCAAAAGAGCCTATGGAGCTCTTTAAAGCACAAAAAAGGGACGTATAGCTGCATTATGCCCCTTGCTGCAGTTCACATTTTCAGCTGGCTCAGTGTCAATAGCAGCTTACAAATCTGTTAGCTTTACACAGGGAGAAGTCATACCTAGATGACAGATGTCACTTGTAGATTTTTCTTTGTCTTTTCTTCCATGCACTCAGTCTGCAAAATATTAGCAGGTTACTCTCCTGTAATATTGAAAGAGGCACAGCAAATGTAACAAAGGTAGTTGGTAAATAGGTATATATTTGATTTGCAAACAGTTCTGAGTAGTTTAGCATTCTCATGGATTCTGCTTATGGAATTAAATTGAGGTGAACAAATGGAGAGCATGAACTCAATGAAAGAAAAAATTGCCTGATTTTAATGGCTGAGATACAGTGGGATACATAAGACTGGTAACTCCTAGAATAGCAGATCATGCTCTCCTGTCATGAAGTGGTGTGATTTCAAGAAATGGGTTTTGAAGGGAAGGTATTTGGTGCTCTGTGCTTTAGCAGGCTGGTCTTTCCTATAGGTACCTGAACTAAGTAGCTAAGCTTCATAAGCATTTGATACAAATGGTATTTTCTCTGTTTGCCTTTTCACATCATGCCCCTCTGCCTGAGTTTTAGTTAAGCAGAGGAACCTGAAGTTAAATTATGCCAAAGCACACACTTGCTGTGTCAGTCACATTTGTGTAATGTAAACACAGACAGACAACTCCTGAAAGATCAGATGAGGAAGGGTTTGTGTACTGTCAGTACTGCACCAAGCAGTAACAGTGTGGGGTGTTCACCTTGTCTAGGCCTGCTTGAGGTAAGTGTTCGTTAATTGCCGGTGATTGGATTTAAATGTATGGTGATATTGCCAGGTACTGTCTGAAATTAACTTTATTTACTATTTTGACTTAAATTAGGGAAGCATATACTTAGATGGTAATTTTAAAAGGTAACAGTGGCAATATAGCAATGTGATCTGGTTTTGAAATGTTAAATTTGTTCTTTGGAGAAATTAAGAAGTTTCAGAGTGTGACATAGGAATGTGCACATACCAGCTGTTGCTGGTACTGTACTTTATACCTGAAGTGCAAGTTTCCACTCCTTTTCTGATTACCTTACCCCAGCAAAAAGAAGCATATTATGAGGGCAACCAAAGACAAGATTAGATTATAGCAGTGCCATACTCCATCCTGTTCAGTGGAGTGGAGTTGCTGTGACATCTGAGCCCTACCAAGGTTTACTCCTGTCTCCATGATAAGCAGTCCTCTTAGTTCAACAACCTGATTCTGAGAGTCTGTTGTGGGGAAAAGGAGTAGAAAGTGAGCTTATGGACTTCCTCCCTGCATCTTGAAAACCACTGGATATTTCAAAGAAAGGTTCAGTCCTTCTATCAACAGCAATTACATTTCTTCAGACATTCAATAATAAATGGGAAATCATTAATATAGAAATTATTTGTAATAGTATATGAGAAATACCTGCTCATGGGCTGATAGAAGTATAGAGTCTTCAGTTGCTGATCATCATAGCAAGAAGAATGTTTGTAGAATAGTGGCATGCAGCAGGAGTGTGCTGTTTTGTGAAGTGCTTGGAAAACCCAAGGGTTAAATCCTCAGTGCTGATTACACGTACTTGCTCAGTGTGTTTTTTAACAATCTCAGTTTTCACGTTTCAGCAACACTGAGAATATTGTAGTTGCACTGACTTCTGCAAATGATTTATAAAATAAAAATATTCAGTGTGTGCTTGTTTCAAAAGATAAATCACTTTTTTGTCCTTTTGTAGGCATGCCCATCATGTTTTCTATCTGAATTCTGGGACTTGAACTTACTCCTGTAAGCAGTAATCTGTGCTCTTTTATACTGAATTCGCTTCTCACAGAGTGAGCTGATCAACTTAAGGAACTTTTGTATCATTTTTATTTTGTCTTTATGTACACAACCTGTAAAGAAGACAGCTGAGGAACTATTGCGTGCTCTGCTAGCATGCACTGAACACGTTGGAGCCTCTCTTTGGTTTTGATGCTGCTTCTCAGACTTCAGCTCCTTGCAGCAATGACTGGCCTCACTGATGATTCATATAGAGATGCAGCAGGCTGCTTTGTAATGCTGACTTCAGACTAGAACTATAACACAGACAGGACACAGCTTCCCGTAAGAAAAATAAATACATCTTTCTTCCTTTCCAGGCACTATTACAAATGAAAAATAAAAACCAATCAATGTAGCTCTCTGTGAAGTTATTATGAGATCCATTAAAGACAGCAGCTTTGTTTGAAATGGCTAGAGTGCATCTTCATTAGCTCTGCTATCTCTTGTTCTCAGGTATGACTTTGTTTCCCAGCTGACAGAAACCCTAAGCTTAAACACAAGTCAGAAAAGGATTTGCACTCCAATTATGGCTCATTAGTGTTCTAAGTGTATAAAATCATACAGCAGAACTTCAAACCAAAGGTGGCATGCATCTCCTGAGTGGCTGCAGAGATCTGCTCCATGTCCAGGTGTTTCTTTAAGCGTGGCGAGATGGAAGTTTCTTTTTCCCTGCATGTTTTCCCTTGATGTTGTTTTTGCTCCATATCCAAGCACCAGGTCTGAGACAGTGTTCTAAGTGTATAAAATCATACAGCAGAACGTCAAACCAAAGGTGGCATGCATCTCCTGAGTGGCTGCAGAGATCTGCTCCATGTCCAGGTGTTTCTTTAAGCGTGGCGAGATGGAAGTTTCTTTTTCCCTGCATGTTTTCCCTTGATATTTTTGCTCCATATCCAAGCACCAAGTCTGAGACAACAGTACAGAGAGCACCCAGAGGGATCTGAAGAGTGGCTTTTTCCCCTCTCTGGAGCTCTGAACCAGTTCCTGCTTGCATACTGCATTTGTGCCCTTTTGGTTTTTTGACTGTACCTTAAGGTGGGAGCAAACACGGGAGCGCTGGGCCACTGTGACGATGGGGTCTGAGGTGCTTTGGCATCACTGCTGTGCAGTCTGGAGCTGTGACACAACACACAAATCTGTGCTCACCTCCGTTTCTGCAAACCCAGTGCAGATCTTTACATCTTAAATAGCCATGTCAGGAAGAGATCATCTCTGTTAATATGAAAATAATAACATCGTGATTCATAGTCCATTTTATCAGCTTAGGGTGTGGAGTGTGTCTATGTCAGGGCATTTTTTTCCATAAACAAATTTTCATCTTAATAGACTTAAGTTTAAGTAGACTACACAGTGGCCTTTTCTGATTAATCTCTTTGAAGAATATTTTCAAAAGCTTACTTTTAGAAGTACTCTCAATATGAATGCCTTCTGAAAACTGTACTGGGCAGGGGATTTGATAAAAGAAGCAAGTAACTTCATTGATGTGGTGTTGTACTTGGTTTTTCCTCAAAATTTAAGTTTTGTGTGTCTTGAGTTGTCTTGCCATGAGCTGTAAGTAACTGCAGGATGTACTCTTCCAAGTGAGCCTTCTGGACTTAACTGTAAATTTTGACATTGTCTTAAGTATAGAGCAACATACAGGGTCTGAGGATAAAGGTGTATTAATCCTCTTAAAAGTTGCTGAAGCTTCACATAGCTCAGATGACTTCTTATTTAACTTGTTTAGGCCTTGAGAAGGGTAAAAACTGGTCTAATTCCTGGAGTCCAGGAATATGTTAAATCCGTCTGTCAATACATATGATAAAATCTGGTTCAATTCACATATTCAACCTTCCCTGGGCCCTTTTCAATATGCAGCACAGGAAAGGAGCTGAACTGTCACCTGGTGTGCCTATACTTGAAATGAATGCAGAATCACGTTGTCCTCTCAGTTCAGTATGACTCTGCTTTAACATTTTCCAATTATATTTTCTTACTGACATTTTTCCCCCTCTTTTTTGATAGTAGTCCTTAGTTTCTAATGTGCCCACTGCATAGATTCCCAGGTATGTCTGTAGATTTAGTTTAGTTTCCATGCTGAATTGGAGGAATCTTCCTGGACGGTAGCCAGGAGATACCTGCAAAGATTTTCACCATCTGAACTTCTTAGTCCCTCTGTTGTTGTGACAGTTTGTCTCCCATGGTATCCAGATTTTTTTGCTTGTGATGATAAAGAGCTTCAGCTCAAGGCTCCAGCTGGTTCCTCTTGTCAGGTTCATAGCACAGGCAATGCACTTAACCCAGCTATTATATTTGAAAACAGTTTTGCTGAATGAAAGAACAGCAATGCTTCAACCCTTGATTAGGCCGCTGTGTTGTAATGTTTCTGCTAATCAGGCTAGTTCCTGGCAGGCTCTCTTGGGCTGGCCTCACTGTGTCTTTCATCTTTTATATTAAATCTAGGACATAGTGTGGTGTTGAGGACAGCTCGTTATAGTCAGGCTTTATCCGATTTAAGATGTCTCTATCTTGGTGGTTACAGAGAAATGTGACCAGGGAGAAGCATGTGGAGATTGGTAGCAATCCCCATAGTTAAATAAGGCAGACAGCAGCTGCTAGTCTAGGTTTCTCTGTCATGGTTGATGTGTTTTTCAGCATCTGCTGTTCTGTCGAGTTTAATCATTGGACCAGATCATGTGTTTGAAATGGTAAACTGGAGCTTTCAGCAACTTGATCCACATAAACTATAAAGTTTATGCCTGGGTTTTGTTGTGAAACTAGCCTCTTCTTTGTCTGGCTTTCTTCTTGGATGTTACTAACTGGAAGAATTGTTTGTCAACTGTTACCTTGGCATTAATGAGATGTAAGGATAGGGCCTCAAAGTAATGGAAGGTGCTGTTGGTTATTGTACAGAGGGTCTGATATTCTGCTAAGATCTTCTTGGACAGAGTAATTGTATCCATGCTCATTTTCTCAAAGGGTATGAGAATGATAAGTGGGATTAGAGGGATTCAGGAAACTTTTCTAAAGCCAGCCATTGGCAGCTGGGACTGTACAGGGAGAAACTCTGTATATCCTTGTAAAATGCTATATTGTTGAAATAGGTGGTACTGCTTTAATCTCTTGGCCTCGGCAGTATAAATGTTGTAGTTTTTTGTGTGTTCTTGTGATGCTGGGATTGGAGAATAACTGTCTTTTGGATTGTCATTGGCTATCAGCAAGAAGTCATAGCTGAAGACATGCCCATTCATCTTTACTGTTCTGGAATTTCCACTGGAAGATTCTAGCAGATCAATATTCTGTGCTAATGCTTCCATTTCTAGCAGGAGAGGGGTCTACTGACATGGCTCCTATACAAAGCTTTGAGAATCCCCCCCAGCTCCAAGTAGGAACGGCCTCTGACCAAGGACAAGCCAATCAACATCTCTGTGATAACATACTTAAGAGGGGAAAAAACCTGTTGAGTGGTTTCTTTTGTTTTGGGGGTTCTTTTGTTTTGGAGAGGAGTGGGACATGAGAGAGACAACCACGTGAATTAAAAAAAATAAATATTTTCTTTCCCTTGCAGTTACGGACCACTCCAGCATGGGCTTCCCCTAGAGTCACAGCCTTCTTCAGGAACAGCCATCTGCTCTGGTGTGGGGGTCCTCCATGGGCTGCAGGGGGGGTCCTGCCCCACCCTTGCTCTCTAAGGGCTTCAGGGGCTCGGTGTGCCATCTCACCAGGGCCCTCAGGGGAATGGCTGCTCCAGCGTGCCTCCCCAGCTCCTTCCTCACTGACCTGAGCATCTCCATGGTTGTATTGGGAGGGACTTCTGAAGGACTCTTGTCACAGGATCACTCTGCAAATAATTTTATCAAATATAGAAGGCCTAAGAAAGATATCATAGAATGATATATGGCTATAATTTAACACAACAGCAAATGTTAAAGGTAAAACAAAATAACCCCTCTGTGTATGCATACACAGCTCCACGTGTAATCATCTAAACTTCTCATCTCCAAGGTGAGAAATTTTGATGAGCAAATAGATTTTCCCTTACCCACATCGTTGATGCTTGAACAGCCCTGACTATAAATAGTCCCTTCTGTGAACAGCTTCTAAAGATCTGGAAG
>NW_008587468.1:23999-29587 GCF_000691845.1 Merops nubicus | reverse complement strand
GAGCTTATCCACCCTCTTTAGAAAACGTATTTTCCTAATACCCAGCCAGCTCTGCCCTTGCTCCAACTTGTTGGCTCCTGTCTTTTTGCTGTATATGCCTCAGAGAAGAGTCTGCTTCACTTCTGTCTTCTCTGTGAAGAAGAAGGTATCTGACATGGTATCTGATCTGGTGTGGGTATCTGACAGGAGCAATTCCACCTCCTTAGTATGCTTCTTTTCCATGCTGAACAACTTTTGTGGCTGCGCTCTGGACTTTCTGCAGGATGTCAATATTGGTTTTGTTGTAGGGCGTCCCAAAACTGGACAGACACATGTTATTCAAGATGAAGCCTCCCACACTGCTGAGCAGACAGAATAGTCCCTTGCCTGTGCTTTGCAGCTACACTCTTGCTCAGGACGTGGCTGGCCTTCAGCACTGCAAGGGTACATTCTTGACGTGTGCACTCCTCCTTGCCCACCAGCCTGCCAGCCCCAGGCTGTGCCTTGTGCTGCCTGAGGTGCCTGGCAGGCCATCCCTCCAACCTGCCAGGGTCTTTCTGAATGACAAGGAGGACCTGTGTTGGTTTCCTTCTGAAGGCCTGTGACCTCCCAGCATGTCATCATCTCCCTCCAAGTTGGTATTCACCAGAGAACCTCCTAAGGTTTTTTGTCCCTTGTCCCTTTAATCGGGCCATTGCTGCAGATGTTAAGTAGTTCCACCCTCAGAAATCACTCATAGGAACACCACTTATATTTGCCAATTAGGACTTTGAACCTTTGGCCAATATTCTTTGAGCCCAATGGTCCAGACATCTTTTCAGACACCTTGGGTACTTCCCTGCCTGTCATCAGCCCATGGAAATTCTGGCATTGTTTCCTCTAAGATCCTTAGTGGATATTGCTCTTTTCTCTGTAGCTTTTAGATTTAGTACTGTTTTAGCACTGGATTTCTGGGATGAACTTTCTGGACTCTACCTATACCAGAAGCCTAATTAGGGGTTCGCCTTGCCAATAAGATTATTGTAATATAGTCAGCAGAACTAGGGAAGTGATTGCCCCCTTGTACTAGGCACTGGTGAGGCCACACCTTGAATACTGTTTTCAGTTCTGGGCACCTCAATAAAAGAAAGACACTGAGGTGTTTGAAGTGCTGGGGTCTATACCCCTGCCCTGAATCAGGGTTGACATGTGGATGATGTCCATAACAGGGCAGAAAAGACCTTCCTCTTGGTTTTCTCACATGGCCTGGCCAACCTTGGGTGAAAACCAATTAGGAAACCACCAGGTGAGCACTGGGTGCTTTGCCTGCAGTGGAGAGGGGAGTCTACCTATGTAGTGGATGCACTATGTAGGGTTTCCAGTTATTCCAGTTATTCCCTCACTGCCCATTGCAGGCAGAGCTCCCAGCAATGGCAGGACACCACCACAACCAGGAGCAGAGGGAGGATTACGTGTGTAATAAAGGTGCTGGGTTTTGGCAATTGCAATATGATCGGAATTGGGCTGGTCCCCTGGCTCCTGAGTCGGTTCATTCCTGTCTTTGCTTCATCCTACACTGTGAGAGAATGTACTGAACTTTTTATTCCTCTGGTGGTTAGTTACCTCGTATCCTCCGTGTATACTTGAGAATCGAAGGGAAAGTTCTGGCCTGTGTGCTGCCTATTGGCAATGGTGTCCTTTGACAGGGCAGCAAAAGAGTGTTGGAGCAGGTCCAGAGAAGGGCAGTGAAGCTGGTGAAGGGTCTAGAGCACAGATCTTGTGAGGAGTAGCTGAGGGACCTGGGGCTGTTTAGTCTGAAGAAAAAGAGGCTGAGAGGAGGAGACCTTATCGCTCTCTACAGCTACCTGAAAGGAGGTTGTACACAGGTAAGTGCTGTTCTCTTCTCCTAAGTAATGAATGATAGATTAAGAGGAGATGACCTCAAGTTGTACCAGGGGAGGTTTAGGTTAGATATTAGAAAAAAATTCTTCGCAGAAGGGGTTATTAAACACTGGAACAGGCTGCCCAGGGAAGTGGTTGATTGGCATCCCTGGATGTATTTAAAGGTTGTGTCGATGTGGTGCTGAGGGACATAGTTTAGCAGTGGACTTGGTAGAGTTAAGTTCATAGTTGGACCAAATGATCTCAAAGGTCTTTTCCAACGTAAATGGTTCTATGAGTCTAAAATCAATTGCTGTCTTTAACTTTGAGCCCATTCTTGCACCTCTGGTATTTGATGGTAGGTAAAAGCAAATAAAAGTGTTTATTTAGGAAACTCAAAATAGCAAACTTGTGAAGCTGGGAGAGATGATGAAATAGAAAATAAAGTAAAATTATGCTGGTATTTGGTTCACATGTAGCACCCCTATATCCTTTTATAGCACAGAGCTATATATGAAAGCCATTTGGTCTTACTGTTTCTTAATCATAATTAAGGAGCAGTTTTTACCTTTCTGGTAGGTCATGTTCCAAAGTTTTGGAAACAAATATGTTCCTTTGTCATGACCAGTTAGGCCATGATAAGCAGGATCAGTTGACTGTTATTCCAGCCCTAGGGTAAACCCTCATGCAGGAGTGAGGCATGATGCATGAGGTATAATGGCCTCAGGTCCAGTCATGAATTGGTGCAGGTCTCTGAGTGGGAGTTCATCTTATGAGAGCCTTGCTTTTCCTGGATAGATTCTGATGTGTCCTGCACCCAGTACCCCTGTTGATATTTTGCATTTTGACAGGCTTCAAAGGGTGGGCTTGCCTAATGACAGCTCCTAGTGCAATCCATTGGAGGAATTCATCTTCTTGTGTAAAGCATTTCATCTGAAGAAAATTGTTTCATCTTTGGAATTGTTGCAGGGTTCTGCATTATTGTTTTTTCATTTGACCTGTTTTAAAATGAAAGTCTGCAGGGAGAATCTTGCTTGATGACTAATTATTTGTGTGCTAATAATCTTTTAATTTTCTTTCATCAGTTAATTCCCTCCTGGTTAAATTTTCAAAGCCTCATCTGCTAGGATCTTCTGGAAACCCTCCTATCTCTTAATTACAGGTTATCTTCTAATCCCTACAAAACAGCTGTAAAACTAACTTCTACTGAATGTCCTGGTGTTTTGGGATTTTTTTTTTTTTTTGAGTTTATATATAATGTGTTGATAATTACTCCTAGATTTACTTATAATTTGAAAAATTAGCTTCACATCTTTTGTGAAATTTATCAACACAGTTAGCTGAAGAGACTAGATATTTTACTGAAGTTACAGTAAGCTATCAGTTATGGCCTCAAAAGATTTTAATATCAATTTCCCTTGCATTCCTTGTGACTCTTGTCACAAGTGGGGTCCCCCAGGGATTGATATTGGGCCCAACACTGTTTAATAAGTGATCTGGGTAAGGGGATCAAGTGTATCCTGATGAAGTTTGCTGATGACACCAAACTGAGTGGGGAAATGGATGCTTGGGAAGGGCAAGTCAACCTGCAGGGAAACCTGGATAGGCTGGAAGAGTGGGCGGACAAGAACCTGATAAAGTTTAACAAGGACAAGTCTAAGATCTTGCAACTGGCAAAACATAATCCAGGGATGCAGCACAGGCTGGTATCTACCTGACTGGAGAAGAGCTCTGTGGAAAGGGACCTGGGGTCCTAGGACCAGGGGTCCAAGCTCAGTATGAGTGAACAGTGTGCTGCTGTGGCAAAGCAAGCCAGCAGAATGCTGGGCTGCATCAACAAGGGTACCACCAGCAGAGATAAAGGAGTCATTGCCACACCCAGTGCTTGTCAGGTCACACCTGGAATACTGTGTTGTGTTTGGGTCACCACTATAGGAAAAAGGTGTGGACAGGCTGGAAAGATGATCAAAGGACAGGGAAGCAGCCATGTGAGGAAAGGCTGAGAGAACTGGGTTTCTTCAGCCTTGAGAAAACAGGGCTTAGAGAAGACCTTTTCACCATGTTCATGTGTTTAAAGGGTGGGTATGAACAAGATGGGTGTTTCCTTTTTACAAGGAGTCACATAGAAAAGATGAGGGGTAACGGGTACAAGTTACTCCTGAGGAGATTCCAATTAGATGGAAGAGGAAATTTTTTCCCAAGGACA
This sequence comes from Merops nubicus, assembly GCF_000691845.1. Lineage (NCBI taxonomy): Eukaryota > Metazoa > Chordata > Aves > Coraciiformes > Meropidae > Merops > Merops nubicus. The sequence continues at coordinate 25,542 of NW_008587468.1, read as the reverse complement.
GTCAGCCATTGGAATAATCTCTCCAGTGAAGTGGTGGATTCCCCAAACTGGACACATTTAAGATTCTGCTTGTCAGAGTGCTGGGCCATCTTACCTAGACTGTGCTTTTGCCAGGAATAGTTGGAAAAGGAACGCAAAGATCATCTGGTCCAACCTGGTATTCTGTGATTCTTTTTAGTCACCAGTAAAGCTGTTTATTTCTGTTAGGTTTGATATTTTATCAGGAATGGAACCATTCATACTGGTGTGGCTTTGCTAACATTGTGGTGTTCTCTCTCTGTTTTTTTCTCATTTACATATTTATTAAATACCCAATGAATTTGCTTAAATAAATGCCATTAATTCCAGTAGTTGCATGTCATGCATGGTCATCAGTTGTAGGCAGAGCCTTTCTCTAAGGAAGTCTAAAGTTGCTTTCAAAGAAACCCAACCAAAACCAGGGATTTTTGTGTGCTAGGCTACTTTGGGTTGATGTTTCCTGTCTCACGCTCACATACCCAGGCACATGTTCATGTTGTGGAAAGCTTTCTTGGTACTAATCAGTTTATTGCTGTATATAAAATTAATTTTCTGCAAACAATCCTGTCTCATCATTACAGATATAAAGGATTGAGAGTAATGCATCTCTTTCAGGACCTTAGGGATTAATGGAGGCAATTCTATCAGAAGTTGTGCCTTACTAAAGAGTGACCTGGCTAGCTCCAGGGGATTCAGAAAAAGCAACTCTTCCTCCTAGGAAATGCTGGTTTCATTTTAATCTGTTTTGGTTTTATCATTTATTATTTCTGTTGTAATTTAAAACTTTCTGAGAATAAACCACAGAAAATGTCCCTCCATGCAAGTTTTTGCTGCTACCTTCTTAGCATTTTTTTAAAAGGTTTATTTATTTTTTTTATACCATACTCATCACCACAGTTTCTCTGAATGCTTACCAGAGGATGCTAAGTGATGTGCATAACACGTGTTTTGTTATCTTTCTGATTGTCTTCCCAGAGGGAATGTTGTGAGTGCAGTAGTGTGTTTATTTGTGAAGGAGTTTGGGGATAGGAGGCAAGTTTGTTTAGCACTTGATTGAAATTCCTGGTATGTTACTGACCTGTCAGCAATTCTTCCTGACTTACTAGGCAGCTGGTGGCTGCTACCTTTTGCTGTTAATCCAGCAACAAGAAGAAGGCATTAGCATTTCAGCATTTATTCATGTTCCTTTGAGGAGCCTGTTAATTGATGAGCAATAAATGAAACAGCAAGATCACAAAATTCAGTTTTCTGATATTATATAGTTTACCTTAAGATATTTACTGTTTATACAGACTTATATTTTCTACTGTATTCGTAGTCTCACTGTATGACTGATGCTATACTTACCTTGTTTCCATTGCATGTGAAGGGTATAAAGTTCCAGATGAGGAGAACCATGGCTCAGACAAGCCATGGGCAGGATAAACTCCATGTGCAGATGTTTTGTTTGCATGGCTCCAACTTTTTGGTACCAAAGGTAGTTTAACTTACTAGTATAGAGTCCACACATTCTAAATATTTTCTT
>NW_008587468.1:13580-23968 GCF_000691845.1 Merops nubicus | reverse complement strand
ACTCTTTCCAGTAATGGTGTTTCTGGATGCAAGGATCCATATCTTTCAGCTTGTTGAATAGTCAACTATGTGTGTTCTGGTATTGTAATGGGATTTCTTGTTGATGACAATAACTTCTTTCTCCCTTCCCACACAAACTCTGATCTCATCATGGACCTCAAGCACGGATTCCCCCTTTCAAAAAGGTAGGAACAAAAAAAAAGACCCAGACTAAAGGTTAGCAAGTAATTTCTTATTCTGTTTGTAGATTTTCTTTGGTGTCTGCATACGTTTGAAAGTACTTCTGCAACTTTCAGACCTGTTAATATTCTTCCACAGAGCTTGAATCCTTTTGTCTTTCTCAGCTTTACTTTTTTACTCTAAGCCTCTGATATTCATTACTGTATGGTTTAGTGCAGAGCCAAGCTTTGGAGTCCAAGAAGGCCATTTTGCAAACTACTAAAGTAATTATTAATCTAGGTTTTTAAAAACACATGGAACATTAGGACTGTAACTGCCAATATTTCCTCCTCCATACCAACTTCAAAGGTAGAAGATGAATCATGGCCTTTCCTAGCGTGGCCTGGGACCTGGCAAGCCTGGTGATTTGAAGAGAAAGATTGATAGACATTATCAGTATTTTTTAAGCTCTGCTGTTTAACACTACTGTGGGTTGTTTTCTGGATGGTTGATGCTTCCTGAGCTGAATTGTGTCAGCTCACCGGGAGCTATAGGCTAACGAGAAGTATCTAGCATTGGGAGGAGTCTGGTACTCAAAAGGAGAGGAAGAGGGAAGTTGAACCTGATGAACAGGAAGAGATTGCACTTTCTGTACGTGGAGATGCTGGGGATTGTGACATGGGAATCTCAAGGATTAGAGACCATACAGGAGGCACAGTTTTAAAGGCAAATGAAAGAAAGCATTTACAGAGGGTAGGGGGGTGGTCATAGCATGGCAGCTTTAGTCAGAAGGGGGAAGGAGGAATAGTTGGCACAGTATGAAGGAGGAAAATGGAGATGACAGTCTCAGGTTTAGGTAGCCTGTTATACTGAACTCTGTAAATAGGTTGAATGCAAAATCTGACTTCTAATTAGTAATTTATTAGGGAAAGCATATTGCAATTTCTCCTATAAACATTAAAATAGATTCGTAATGGTTGCAGTATGTGTAGGCTTGGGTTTATTTTATTATTTTTAGTCCATTAGTATTCTTGGAATGGCATTCAGGAAACATACTGTTTATGTATGGAAGTCCTTTGAGTCTTTACAGGTGTCCTCTATCATGAGATGAGCTAGAAGATCTGAGAGGCTGAGTAGATAAACTTTATTACTTCAGGTAAACATTTATTATGTCTTTCTTTTCTAAGAATGAGAGTACTTTGGGCTCAAACACATCCTTGCTGGATTTATTTCACATACACTCTATTGTGAAAGGTCCTAATTTATTCATCTCATGATTGAGTTTTATGTTACGTCCATTAAAGTTATTCTGCAAGGGATGCAGTCCACTGGATTATGGGGTTGAGACCACTGAATAGCATTTGTTACAGCATATTTTCAGAAAAGAAGAGTGTCTTGATTTAAAGCTAATAGTCAGATAAGATCCAATAAAATAGTCCTAGATGCATCTTTTTAATCCTGCATGTTTATCCCTTATGTGGCCATATGCATGTAGAGCTCAAAACAGGCATTTTTGTCTTGAAAGTTTTTATCTGACACTCTGATTTTTACCTTACTGACAATTGATACCATACAGAAGGTGGGCAGACTATGTTATAAACTAGGATGAGAACAAGAAGAGATTGCAGAAGAAAAAGAATAATGATTTTAAAAAACAAAAAGGTTCTGATTCTTGTCCTTTTTTTTTTTAAGAACACACAGGCACTTGGGATTTCAGTCACACTGAGTTACAAAACGTTCTTTTATTCATTGTTTTAATTGGAACATTAAACAGTTTAACAAGAACAGTTTATGCATAAGTCTTTTTAAAGAAATTAATTTGGAAAGGAGAGGTAATAAAAGAGACTTGTGAGAATGAAGGAGATGTAATGAAAGAGACTTGTGAGAATGTAAAATAAACTTTGTAAATGAGGCACTATGGACAGCATTGTGAGACATACAAGTTGTAATCTAATTGTCTAGACAGTGGATTTTCGTGTTTGTAGGTTTTTTTTATTATTATTTTGTTTTGTTTTGTTTTTTAAACTTTCTTGTATTATGACTTCTTGCTTAGTCATTGCTATTCAGCTTCCTATGCATGATTGCAGACATTAGTTCCAGGATCCAACTGTGCTGGTTTTTACCTTCAAAAAATGTTTTCAAATCAGTTAATTAATTTCTGGTATTTGTATCCTAATGGAGATGAGTATGCAACTCTTATATGCTGCTGTCACTTAGCATTGAAAGGACTTAACACATCAGCCCTGAGGCTAGGAATTCTCCTATATGCTAGCAGTTGTGAAAATCACTGCTCATTTTGTCACTCATTTTGTTCTGTATGCCAGCAATACTAACATAATCCACCTGGGTGGTTTTTATAGGAATGCAGTTTCTTGCATGTTGATACAATTTACAAGTTAAAATCTGTATTTCCAAGAAATAAACAAAAAATCTTGCACATATTATATCCACTCCTTGATACTTTGTCCTTCCTTTCCATATTCTGGTTTGATTTTTATGAATTGTAGGTATTCCTAATGCTTCCATAGACAGATGTCCACCTGAAAAGCTCTGTTCTCCATCTGTCCCTTGTGTTTCACAGTTGACATACTTGGATCATTGCTTTCTTCTTGTTTGTTTAATTATTTAAATTTCTGAAATATTTCTGGTTGTTTATCTTTGGGGAGTTGATGCCAACCTGTTACATAATGTCATTGCAGAAAAGCTTTTGCAGAGGGAAGGCTTTGTCTTTCCCTTGGTGAATGAGCTCTGCTCTCTGTATGGAGTTCTGCAATGGAAGACTGTATTGAGTGTCCTATCCCAAACCCAATTACCTCTGCCTTATAGTTAGCCTATGGATTGTGACACCTAAATGCACATGCTATTCTACCTTAAAAATACCCCAACAAACCAGTCCTGCAAAAGTTTATCTGAGCAGACCAGAGAGCTCTGTTCAGAACATGGTCAGACATGCTTAGGCAAATTAATCCTTCATGTAATTTCACTGACTCAGCTGGAGTTGCAACAGAAGTTAATTTAGGTATATATTGCTTCCTTTGAATAAGAAAAAGGAGAGAAAAGAGGCCACAAATAGCTCCACAGATAGTTATTTTCAAAAATTGCCCAAGCTTTACACACTTAAAGCAGCAAGAGGGAAGAGGACTCTAGGTAAGAATATTAACCCTGCACATTTTCTTGTCACTGGGATTATTTTACAAGTGTGGCCTTCAAAACATGGCTTCTGTTAATATTGTTATAATTTTGCTTCCTTCTGGCCGAAACACATGATCTTTGACCATTTGTAATTTGTCACTACCATGTACAGTTCAACATTTAAAAAATCCTAGTTGTTCAATGCTGACTAGTGTATACTCTCAGCTAACATGCTTTTAGCAAGGAAGATGTCCAAGTGCAAATCATAGATCGTTTTACAAGAGCTTGGATTAATAGACATGACTTCATAGAGGAAGTAAGACAATTTTTGTTTTCTTAAATGATACTTTAATAATGTGAAAATAAGAGTGTAAGTGCAGCCTCTGCTATTCCAAGTGGTTTAAGTAGCTCTTTTTTCTTAACAAGATGCTGACCCTGATACTAGTGAAGAAATGCACTTAAGGCAAGAAAGACCTTCCTGAGTTTTCATGAGCTGACTTGATGAGACTGGGAATATGGTGATAAATGAAGGATACTCAGCTTATGGAACACAAAAACTGTCAATTTACTTCAGGTCTTGGATCCCTTTAGTTTTGCATCTTTGGCCTTGACAGTAACTGGAATCAGCTGCTTCTAAGAAGGTGCGAGGAGCTTTTTACTGTGTGGTAGCTGTAGTTTCACCTGTTAGCCAGATGCTTTGGATCAGTACTGAGAGGATCTAGTGGACAGGGCATGAAAACAAGAAAGAGAGAGAAACAGACTGTGAATGAAATAAGATGGCCACACAATGGTACAAACTTGTACTGCTTATGAATATCCACCTCTGAAGTCATCTTCTTACCTGAGTTTCCTACTTTACTTCCTCAAAAAACTTTTGGTGTTTACTGGGGTTGATTGAAATGGAAAAGCCCATTGAGCTTATATTTTATATTGTAACTTGAGCAACCGTTAGAGAATGGATGACAGAGGTGTCTCTGGAATATGAAGGTGAGGTAAAGGGCTGGATGTGGTATATGGTGTGATTGGTTGAAAGAGGCCAGGACTGCCAGAGCAAGGGGAATCTGTTGTTTCATTCTTTCCAGTTCAGCTTAAAAGAGAATGCTCTCCATCTTAAATAAGCTGTTGAAAAGAAACATTCCATGGTAGATGGACAATAATGATAACTAAAGTTTACCAGTAATATGTAAGGTAGATTGTTAATAAGAGCTTCTTTGGCCATAATATCCTAAAATCTTTTCAATTTGTTTGTGGATGCTGCAGCTGCCCTGCCCAGAGTTACCTTCAAAGTGATCAAGCTAACATTGTATTTCAGCAAAGAATGTGATCAGAGCAACCCTGGTAAGTACATGGCTGTAACCTGACTATGTGTAAAAGTCATGCCCTTTAAAAATGAGGAGAGTTTTTTATGATGAAATGAGAAAGGATGATAGTGTGGAATGTCAAGGTAAGACCAATTGTGTAAAAGTCATGCCCTTTAAAAATGAGGAGAGTTTTTTATGATGAAATGAGAAAGGATGATAGCGTGGAATGTCAAAGTGGAAAGACCAATCCCCTGAATACTTATATTGTGAAATGCCCAGATCTCTTTTCCTGGTGCAAGGCAGTATCTGTTTTGCAGATGAAGTGCTAAATAACTAGTTTGTCCTTCCTGCTAACAGCAGCATGGGTCATTAGTACTAAAGCCTGATTGTCATACAGCTTTTCTTGTCCACCAAACACGTTACATACTCTTGTGCTGGATAAATTGGTAGAAGACTTGAGTTCCATAACAGTGTTATAAATTCTGTGACTTACATGAATAAATCTTTTCTTTTCCACACACCTGAGCAATAGCCTGGTTTCCGTGGTGGTTGTCTTCTGCTCCCCTACCTGTGCTGGTAGTAGCACCTATGTTCTCATCTGGATCAGGGAGCTTGTTTCATCAAAAGCTAATAGATTTGTAATTGGTTTGGATTTATCTCTTTTTACCCCATTCAGAGTTGGTTTTCAGCCCATTCAGTTTTTGAATCCAGATGATGGCATGCCTGAGGAGCCATGCTGTTGTCAGCAGTACGGAGGCAGTCAGATCACATAAGCAGGGGAAGTAAAAGCTCATCTTTTCAGCAGCAGTACTAATATAGGTTAATTTTACCCCATTTTGATGCTGTACATTAAATTATACCAAAACAGGTGTTTCACATAACTGCCTAATGCAACATGTGAAGACAAGAGTACCGTTATTTTGATATTTATCACAACCTTGTCAGCTAAGGTCTGGTTTGTATGCTGTAATTTCATTAATTTGTACAGCGTCGTATATATTATGTAACTGTGATATATGGTTAGAAAAAAATCCATTTACTTTACATATTTCAAGACATTAAAATCAATATGCTATATTCAGTACTAAAATGACCATATGAAGTAACATCATTACTTTTTGTACTCTCTACAAGTGTATAAGGAATTATTAGAAACTTGGTGTTTTACAGAGAATAATATATGAGCTGTAGTGAGCTGTAATGACACAGTTTTTTCAGAAGACTCAGTAATCTTTGGTTCATTTTGTCATGCAAGCCCCAGGATGGGATCAATTTTGTCTGACTTGGAGTAGTCCATTTTATTGTTTTCCTGCACTTTTGCAAATGGATTTGAGACAGATTTCAAGTTCCAAGGCGTTTAGAACTGATAAAATATTTACTAGCAAAATAAGCATCTAAAATGATTACAGTTATTATAATAAGTCTGGACAAAATTCTACAAACTATTGAAAATGCATGACTTGGAGCCAATTGAGAATGATCTTCTGAATTGTACAGTGAAGGCAAGCGTTGTAAATGAGTCTGGATTGTCTGATGGAAACGTAGGTAACCAGAGAATAACATTTCTGACACAAGAATTCAGTTTGTGTTGTGAGTCCATGGTTATCTGACTTTGTTGGTCTGTTTGTTTTCCCTTGGATCTATCAAAGACCGAGGTTATCTTCCTGGATAGAAAGGTTATGTTCCTTGAATGGAGTCTGGATAACTGTTTTTTTTTTAAGACTTATACCATAGTACTCCTATGCACCAGGGCTTCCTAATGCTTTTTTCCATGGATCAGGAGGAATTTTTCCACCCCTTTTTCTCCTTGCCCAGTGAGGCAGAGTACTGTTGCAGTTGGTGGCTGTCTTGAGCCTTATTTTGTTTCCCTTCTGCTTTTTGTCCCCTGAATCAGCTAGACTGCTGGCAGCTAGAGAGGAGCTAAAATCTGAGTACATGTGTGCTCCTCATCACATCAAATTGTCAAGTACCTGGCTGGTGTGCTTTTGTGTAGACTGTCATTGCCTTATTCAGGATGAGCGAGAAATTTGCTCTGAGGATGGTATGACTGTTTTTTTTTGCTTGAATTTAGTGGATTTACTGATTTGGGGGTTTTGTCTTATTGGTTTGATTTTATTTTGCAGCGCTCTGCAAAATGAGTCATAAGCCTTCTCAAATCTGCTCAAAATGTTATCTGAGTAATCCAGTGCCATTTGAGGGACCTTAGTCTCTTCTACTCTCGACTCACGGCACATTAAATTTCTGTGATATTTTTGTGTGTATGTGTGTTTAACTTAAAGACCTGATTTATAGTGCTGTGTGGAACAGAGGTTGTGAGTAAGACATCTGTAGTACTCTTGCCTGTGACTGGGAATCTAGTTGCAGTGGCCTTAAGGATCATTCCCAACCTGTGTTACAAGAGGTTTACTTGAGTAAAGTTTACATGCTAAAGGCATTGAATGCTACCACCTCTCCTTACCCTTGTACAAGAAAGAAAGATGAGCCTCTTCTGCATGGAGTTTGGGGATAAAAAGATATTTCCTCCCACTTTCCACCTTCCTCCCCATCCTCAGTCCCTCCAACAGGAGTACTGTGTTTCTGGAATCTAGGGGGGAAAAAAAGGGGCAGAGGCAAATGTAGGGCCACACTTGACCTGCTTCTCCTCTTTGATTTGTACATGCACAGAATTCTTAAAGAAACCAGTACAAAGTCACAGAATCACAGAATGTTTAATTTTTTTGGGGGTCTCCATCACAGCCATAAGAATGAGAAGCTGTGGGGGAGCTGTGGCCTGAGCTTCCTTCTGGGTTGGGGGTTATCCTTGGTATCCTGCATGGTGCTTTGGAAGGCCCAGGGAAAGGAAGCTATGGGACGATTTTTCCAAATAGTTTCCAGCAGGTTTAACCGTGATAGGGGATAATCAGTGGCTGTTAAATTCTGAATGCAGAAAAACTCTGGCTGAGATTCGACATCTTCTTTCTGAGTAGGGGCTAAAGAAAGAATACCAGCTTTGATCTTATAAAAAATAGGGAGGCTGGAGGCTGGCTTTTAGCTGAAGGCATTCAAACTGTATAATCTCCAAATACTTGTGTAGCAGACACTTGTCACTTTATAAAAGTGGTAAATAATCCTATTATGTGCTATAGTGGAATTTATAAAGGCTGAGTTAGGGACCTAATTCAAACCTGTTTATTCAGAGAAGCACAAACTGTATTTTGAAATGAACTTTGCCCAAACTGGAATCTGAATCCACAGAAACAGGTACTGCATAGTGAAGTGAGCACAGCCTCTCTTGAATCATACTCTATGTATCACATATAGAACAGAATGTGTAGTATAAGGAAGTGTATATTCAGTAGTTACCAGTCAGTTTATAGCCCCACAAGGAGCTTCCTAAAGTGAACTGTATTTGAGACACTTGTATTTCCTTAGGTACAAAGCACAGCAAGAATATTAAATTGTGGCATAAAATAGTTTAAAGGTTATAAAATATTCTAGTCCTTTTTAAAATTTCTAAGCCATCCTTGCTCTATAAACTTCTTTCCAGTGATTGATGGCAGGTGGTGTGGGCCGTTTGCTGACTGAGTCCTTAAATAGAGCACCAGACAACTTCAGATACACCTGACATTGGGAGGCAGGGCTTATCAGCAACTCTGTCTTGTTTTCTGAGGAAATGACATAGGAATTATAATCTAGGAAGTGCAGACATTAGGAAGTTTCATTTTTACCTGTGTAACTGTCAGACCTTGAATAAACTTTGAACACAGATGGAAACTCTGTCCTGATTGTTTAAAGAGAGACAGATGACAGTCTGAAATTACATGTGTAGTTAAAAATGCACTGATAATCAAAGGCATGGAGTGCATATAGTATTAATTTACTCACTTGACCAGTACACAAAATTGCCTCTGATTTAGGAATATAAATGTGAAATTAAACAATTTTTGTTTTCTTAGAATTTCTTCTGGGCTATGCTTTGTGTCTTTTTGATTAATTACACTTTTCCCCTCTGTCCTTCATTATGTTTTCATGCTTTGTTTTGTTTTTTATATTTGGGTAGCCTGTCATGTCTTGTGGCTTCTTAATGTTTTGATAGAGTAACATAGCTCCATTATTTTCTCTGTTTTCACCTCTTGTGTGCTTCAACACCCAGCATCATCTCTCTCTTCTTTCTTTGTCATGGCATGAGTGACAGTTTTGAGGCAATATGGACTAAAATGGCAGTGATGAACAAAAGATAGCTTGGTTTTCTATCCAGAACAAACACCAGGTACTGCTAGTCACCTTGTAACATCTAAGATCAGCACTTGAATGAAGAAAAATAGACTGATAGAGAATTCTAGAAAAGCTAGGATGATAAGCATGGAGAAAGTGGAGAAAGGAAGTCACTTGGCACACGCATATGGCATGAAGACACCTACCTTTACCTGGATTTGTTGCTTTTAAGAGTCTGGGGGGTTTTGTTTTTGTTTTTGTGTTGTGTGGGTTTTTGGGTGTGGTGGTGTGTGTTGTGGTGGGGTTTTGTGTTTGTTTGTTTGTTTGTTTTTGTGAGAAATGGTCTTCTCTACAAATTGCATTTACATTTCCTTGAAGTTCAGTCATGGTAATTTTCGTATTCGTGATCAGGCTTCCAAAAGATATGGTAAGTCCAAAATGCCATGTATTGCCTTTTCCATGGTGCAAACTACCAAAATCCCATACTGTATTAGAGGCTGAATTGAAGGTTTTGGCCTTGCACTTAGTTTAAAATTAATTTGATTTGTAAGAAATGTTGTTAGTAGTATCATTATGTCAACTGTATTCCACCTGAAGAATAGAATTGCTAAGTGTTGAAGTGAAAGTAGTGTTTGAGGGAGATGGAGGAAGTCCTTTGAGGTGTGATTAGAGTATCTTTGTGTTTAAATCTACCTCTCTGTCTGCCTTCCCTGTTATGATACCAGCACAGACTATTTAGCCAGTCCAGTGTCCTGACCATGATCAGTTCTTTTTACACATTATAGTTATCCAAGGAGGGTTGTTCTAATAATAATCTTGCCAGTTGGGTTAGATTTAAAACTACTGTGAAGTGCTTTATAAAGGTGAACAGGTTTCAGTGGTGGAACAACCCCTAAGGTAGAACCAATTTCTGCATTGTTGTAGCAGAACAGAGCGGCCATTCCTGGGGAGGATTCTTTTTGTCTGTTTTCTGCAGTCAGTTGAGCAGAGGTCAGATTTGTTGGAAGCTGCTTAATTGTACAGGCAGCACTGCTCAGACCGTGGAGCACAGCTTCATGCTGTTCTCTCAGCTGTCTGCTCCTTCTGCAAATGATAGGCTCTGCTTCTTTTCAGCTGCTAACATCTCACTGCAGGCCTTCCTGTGAACATGCTGCCTTATGGCTTGAGACCAATGTGTGGGCACTAATCACCATCTGGAGAGAGAACGAGATGCAGGGCCAGCTGAACTGGGCTGTAAGTAGTGTTTGAAGTGGGGCCTAGGAGGCTGCACACCAGGCCACCGCTCTTTTATCCTGAAAAGCTTCGTTCCACCACTGTTCCCAGGCAGGAGCTGGGTTTCCAAGTGCCTGCAGGAGCCAAGGGAGCCGCTCACTTGCGCTGGGGCAGGAGCAGCTTGTACTGATGGGCCGCTCCAAGCAGGGCAACCTTTCCTGCTTCAGCTGATTCCTTGTGGTGCTGTGGAGCAAACTGATCTGGGGTGGGGTGGGAACAGCCCCTGTACAGAGCAGCAAGATGCTGTAAGTCAGCAAGAAGCATTTGACTCAGTAAGAGCAAACTGGTGGGCTGTATTTTGCCACCACAAGAGACAGTGCTCCTGCTGAA
>NW_008587468.1:0-13549 GCF_000691845.1 Merops nubicus | reverse complement strand
AGAGCGCCTGCTGAATTTAGGATTCTGTCTCCATCCAAAATACATATATCTGTAGAATACAGGCTTCAGGGAACGTATGAATGCATGGCAGAGTATCTCAGGACCCTCGAGTGGAATGGTTGCTTCCCCTATTGCTGTCAGTTGAGGATGAGGGCTAGTGTCATATGCTTGTGATTTTTTTTTTTTTTTAAAATCCTGCTCTGGATGCTTCTATAACTTAGAAAGGAAAATAAAATTGTATCAAGTATCATACCACTATTTTCCATTTGTGAAAGACATACTTCTACATCAGGAATAACTTACTGCCCCATGGCTTGTCTTACAATCTGGTTCTGTTTTCCTTCACTTAACTGGGTCCAAGAGTATTTGCAGAGGAGAGGCAGGAAAGGAATGCGGCTGCTAAGCTCCTTATGGCCACATTGCTGGCTGGCAGCATTCTCCAGCTGTTAAGATGGATGTTTTATATACGTGGAAGTAGAGGTGGATTGTTTTCTCTGTGAGATGTATGGTTTTATTAGAAAATGTGCACATCTCATTCTGTGAAGTGGTGTGCATTTCTGAATAGAAGCATTTGAATTATATTCTAACAACACATCATATATTCTCTTTGTTCTGATTTCAGTTAAGCTATGATAAACTGAGAGGAAGTTTTTCTGAGTACCAGAGTTGTTGGTGCCATCCATGTTCTTCATACAACATAGATATGTACCTGAAGAATCACTTGTTTACATGAGTTAAGAATGTTCAGACCCTTGATAAATCTATCATGAACAGCAGTGAATAAACTGCAGATGTTTTGACCTGAAGCTGATATGAATGTTTTATCAGGATGGACAAGCCTTGTTCTCTTTTGCTTTTTCTCTCTCTCTTTTTTTAAGATTATTCTATGAGGTTCTTCATTATTGCTACCTAGTTTTTTTTCTAGGGTGCTGTGCTACTGCAGAAACAGAATGAAATCACTTGAAAAGCAAAAGTACCTCATATCATCTCTGATGAAATCCCAAAGTAACTAAGTTTGGGGTACATCAAAACATGCCTCTCTCCCTAAATTTGATTTCTTAATTTTTATAGATTAGGTAATAAAGTTAATCTGTTGTAGGTAACACTGCTGGCAAAATCTGGGAGTCTGTTTTCTGTAGGAAGATCTATATTGTAGCATTTCTAATTTTGTGAAATACGGACCACTCAAACTGAAATTAGCATAAGTTCAGTCTGCCCTTAATGTCCCCAAATATGTGCAGTCCTAGGATTACACTGATTGATCAGAACTCCTACAGTTGCTCCTTGCACACAGTAGGAATCCTGCCAAGTGTGAAGGAAAGACTAAAAACTACAGAAGGAATACTTGAGAGAATGTTTCCCCTAAAACTGAGACATTTGGAAAATGCTGAAGAATTCTTTGTTTTAACATCCTCTACTATTATCAAATGGCTATGAAGACTGTATTAAAGTGGTTCTGTGTTCCAAACACCCTTCCTACTTGGTCCTCCTGAGAAATAATGGCCTGCTACCTCTGTGGCTTCATTCATACAAGCAGCAGAAGCTTGTACTAAGCTGTATCAAGAGCTCTTACTATTATGTGTCATTCTACTTTAAGAAATTTACATTAAAAGCCCAGGCATTTTTAAGTGCAATTTCATACATTAGAACAATGGTAATGTTGCAAAAGTTAAGCAGTGAAAAATTAAGAAATACTGCAGTCAGTTTTTTCTGCAATCTCAAATTGATATTCATGTGCATAAACACTGTAATGTGCAATTTTATTACATGGTTTTTTCCTCCAAAAGGCTCCAGCCTTATAAAGTATATGGAATGGATGTTGTAAAGTTCATTGTTGCAGAACTGAGAAGGTGTGTGGTGAAAGGATGAGGGATTTGTTAGAAGAATGGTGTCACAGATAAAGCAAATAAATGCCATTCTTATCTCTTGTACTCTATTCCTGCATCTGCCACAAAATAACCTGGAGAGGTTTCTTAAATTTTGGTAAGTAGTCACTTACTGTAGGTCTTATTTTCTACAAACTCAGTGCTGTAAATGTGCTGAGCTCTCCCAACCACAGCTGATCTCCACTGGAGCTTTGCTTTGAAATACAAAGTGCTTTAAAAGGCTGTGTAATCTGATAAATCAAATTTTGTGTTTCCATTTAAGCCATGAATTCTCATGTTTTCCACTTCCACTGTACCTTGGTTCCCTTGACTGAAAAATGGGTACAGTAACAAAACTGACTGGAATAGCTGCAATGATCACGAGAGAATACTGTAGAAACGACCAGAAGAAAATTAGCAACCCTATAGTCAGCATAGGAAAGTCTTTTGTGTATTTAATAAAGGCCAAGGGCCAAAATTTGAGTGAGCATAACTAAGAGGTTATAGTAACTCACTGTCTGAGCTCTGTCTTTCCTGAGTTCTGAAAGAGGCAGGACTCCAACTGAAAAATTGTATGCATATGATTAACTATATCATAACCTCTCTGAACAGTGAAGCTGAATTAAGTCTTCTGTTACTGCCTATTCTGAACTTTTGACTCTTCAACTTGATGGCCTTATTCACCATACACATCTTTTTTTCCTGTAATGAAAACTTTGTACAAGTGAAGGATGAGAATATATGAGTAGGTATGCTTCTGGCTATAAATTCCCCCAAATTTTTATGGATACCTCTTATATGTAAAGAATATGCAATGTGGACATGTAGATGGCCCTTTTTCCAAAGGAAGTCCCCATTTGATAGCTTTGTTACTGTTAATAACAAAGTTTTATCCACGCTGAATGAGCAGCTGCAAAGCATCAGGATATTGGAGATGATGCTTCCCTCTGGGTTGCTACAATAAACTCTTGTTTTGGTGCTTTGATTTAAAGCACTGAAAATCTCCAAAGGAATGTGTCAGGACGCTGGAGTATTCTTTTCCATTTGCAGTACAATGGAGAAAATATTCTTAGGCTCTCCAGAGAGATAAATATGAGATTGCAATACATTTAACTGTATTTAAAATGAAAGCGTGTTGAAAGTGCTCTATTGAATATTAAGGAGATCCTATTATAATATACCTCAGATCAGAGTATAGGATTTTCCCCTAATACTTTACAAGCTACTGCTTATCTTAACTACAGAAGACACTCTGTACTAAGGCTCATTTTGGCTATAGATTCAAGGATCCTAGGTCTTATATGGCCTGTAGGATGACTGAGCTGCACTAGTACTTGCTGAATGATTCATTGAGCAGTGTTCACATCAGCTTCAAAGAAAAATACTTTTCCTTTCTGCTTACTGCACAGAAAGAGCTGCTGTGAATACAGGTATTGACAAGAGGCTAAAGGAATCAAATGGATAATGTATAAACAGAAGAGAAAACACATCCATCATGTTCATACAGGAGGTAATAAGTAATATTGATGTAACACTTTTCCAAATGAGAATGGTTTACATTTTTATATCTATCTCATACCCAGACTGATCCAAAAATATATTTTTTTTTAATTCATAGACAATATAGAAACAGGGAAAACAGATACAGCTAAGTCAGGAACGTGCAAATCCTAAATGCCCTAAGTGGACTCTACAAATTTATGTATCATATACCAACCAAATGAGGCCGCTTCCAAATAATTAAGTATATGCTATTTTAGTGAACCATTACAACACTCAACATGGTATGCAGAGTTTGAATCCAAAGCTTCAGTGCTAGCTTTACAGCCTTTGTTATTTCATGTTGATGCAGTTACTATCAGACTGCAACTAGTATTGCTTTCACAGACAGCAGCAGCAGCCATGAGAACCATACAGCATTGCAGCAGGGACACCTGTTCTGCAGGTAGTGTGGAGAACCATCTGGATTTGGAAACTGGAAAATACAGCAACACAGACTTGAACCTGCCATATTAGCATCAGTGGAGCGGGAGCTGTAGTGTAAATGGAATGTAGAGAAAAATTAAAATCTTTAGTAAGAGCTTTAGGATATCTAAAACCAGGTGTTTTGTGTGTTTGAGTTGGGCCAACTTGGTGCCTATTTTAATGGGACCAGAAAATGCACATCTTTTCAGGATTGCTAAATGTTAAGGTCTTCCCCTACCAACATTTCCAGGAAAAAAACAAGTCAGTGACAAATCACTGATGTAGGCTTGAACATCTCCAAGGTAGATTCATTAGGCCAGGGTGCTCCTGCCTGCCACCTACAAGAGAGCTGACATCATGACATCAATTATAAATAATCTTAACCAATATCCATTTTCCTGCTATGTTTGTGTTGGCTTTTAATTCTTCTCCATAGTAGCTCCTTTTCTCCTATTGAGGAAAGGTGGGAAAGCTGCAATTGTATGACCCCCAGCACTCAGCTGTAAAAGTGCCAGACCTTTACCCAGGAATCAAGGCAGCTCAGTGTTTCAAGGCTCTGTAACTCTCTCTTTTCTAGATTAAACTTTCACAGCAAAGCTGGCTGTTATTCACTAACCTTCCTTCAGACACACTAATTTTCACCTTTTATATCAAGCCTTAGTGACCCACTCTGTGGAAGCTCATCCCCTTTATACAGTCTTCTAGTTATTATGCCTGAGGCCAGCAAAGTCAAATGATGTATGTCTCAGGCAGGCATCTAATCAGAGTGATTTGTAGGCACTCTGAGAGGAACCAAAGTCCAACTGGTGCCCCAGTGATAAAAGCCCACTGATTAATCCCAAGGCTACACTTTGCTGTGATTTGCCATTTGTGCAGAATAAATAAAACATGATCCATTTCATGGTCAACTGCTGGAAAACGGTTGCTTGTTAAATTCTCTCACTCAGAAAAATGAGAGAGAGAGAAAGAGAGAGAGAGAGAAAACTTGTCTGGGATTCTACCCAAGCCTTTTTTCCCCAACTAAGGCTGTTAACGGGTAGGTTTGGTGTTCCAGAAGCGTTTCCTAGTGAGTACATGATTTAATATAGTCGATGCTGGTGGATTTATTTAATTTTTTTTTAAATCGCTTTAGACAGGATTAGCTACCCATCCATAAATAGCTTTAAATGCATGATAAGCATATCAAAGGACTGGCTAGCAAAGAGAAAGCAATTTTTCTGGAGGCCCAGAAACTCAGAATGTGACCTGCTGCACAAGCTACTGATCTATGCCTATGAATATTTGACTGTTATGACGCCTTTTTTTTTTTCTTGACAGTTCTTTTGCCAGAGGAGGAGTAAAATATTTATTGAGATACATTTAAATTATTTTTTTTCTTTATAGTTTATTGATAACCTCATTATATTATAAATAGGGCTTAAAAATTTTCTCTTTTTTTATGTGGGTATAAAGGAACAGAAGACTACTTACTCCATCCTGAGTGAGGAAAAGCAGTCCATTACTTTTGCTGTTTTTTTAATGCAAACATGTTTTGCAGAATCTAGTTTGCTATTAAGCTGCCTTCATGGTTCAGTGAGATTTGACATCCTGAATCCAAGATGCTGGTGAAAGATTAGAGAGTGCTCTCAGGATACTTTTACAGCTGAATATGAGATCTTTCATTGCAAAGGGAACCTGCTTTTCCTGAACAGGAGGAGAAGAGCTACAAAAACGACTTCTGTGGTGGGCAAACACGCGACTGGATGATACAAAAGACAATGTTATGATTGAAGGACAGAGTGCAGAAATGGCATGTCATTTGATGGCCTGAAGCTGGAATGAGGCTCTGTCGTAGGAGACACGTAGTATTTCCCTTACAAGCTAGAGCTGGTGATGGGCATCACTGGCCAGTGGAACTCTGTAACTGGTGCAAGCCATGACTGGATGCACTGCAAAGAGACAAGTGAGAAACAGAGAAGGATATTTTTCCATTAAGTGATTTTAGTAGAAGATGGATGGAGAAAATAAATCAAAAGACCATTGTTTGAAGAGCTGTAAGAAAGTGGGCTTTACTTTTACTGTACTCTGGATTCACTGTTTCTGTTTTCTCAAGTAGTGCTTTGTTTGAGAAATAAATGTCTGTAACAGTTATGTTTGGCACTCTAGCTTAGTGTTGTAGCATAAGAATATTGCCTACTTAAGTGCCCAGAGCAGGTGAAGTTTTTTCCCCTTGGATTTCTGGAGTGTATTCAAGCTAGTTTTGTTCTATAATTTTATTAGAGCACCTAGGTTTTGAATCAGTCCTTCGTTCCTGGAGGCAGCATGTGACAGAGGAGTTAGAAAGACATAGCCTGATCTGGAAGGAGTCATTCTTAGTCTGAAGAGACCCTTAATAATTACTTAACCATCTCCAGAAGACATAAGCACCTCAGTCCCTAAATCAACACCATGGAGTTCCAAATACTCTGGTTGAAACTAAAGTCTAAAGGACTTGAATCAATTTTCATGTCTGGAAAGATTTGCCTTCTGTGTGCCAGAGCAGACTATGGGATTGATTCAGAGCTGTAGGGGTCTTTTTCTCTCTCCCATTTTTCTCTCTGCTCAGTGGCTAGAACAGTTGGTAACACATCATTCAAAGCTAGCAGCATTGATGCTAATGGTGGCATGTCCTTTTAGAGGAAAGGAATGCTTTGCTGAAAATATGGCTTTTTGCTTTATGATTTGGGCATGTTATGTGCAACAAGATGTATGTAGTGATGTTAGCTGTGAAGGTATTACAAGAGCTTTGCCTAGGTTTGTGACAGCTGCCAGAATTTGTCTCTCATCAGACTCATACGCACGTTTTGTCTTTCTTAAGAATGGTTTAGTCCAGTCTTTTAGAGGTCCTTACATAGTTTCATAACATTGTGTTACTACTTCTTCTTAGCTAGGAATTTAGGAAAGTTAAAAAACCCTGACCCTTTCCCTCTCCACCCTTCTATATATTCAGCAGTTCTTCATACAAATGAAGAATATTATAGAAGAGAAAGTCTTTCAGAGTTTTAAATTTTGGTCGTTAAAAAGATGAATCTGATCTTTTCAGTTTATTCTTGGGGCTGCTTGAGCACCTGTACACCAAATTATCATTACTAAAATAGCATTTATTAAAGATAAATCCTTTGTTGTGCCCTGCAAGACAATGTTAGTAATCCATAGCCTCACTGAAAAAAAAAAAAAAGCCCTCCAGTATGAGTTAAGTAACTGCTAGTATCTTCTTTCTGCTTTTTCAGTTGGCTACCAATGTTGTATTTCTTGCAACAGATGCGTTTCCTCTCTTAATAAGCACAATTGTTGCAGTCTTTCCTAGTGAGATTAATGCCATTAAACCATTCAAGAGTGACAGGGCACTGCAGTTCCATTTTGCCATTGCAGGAGTAGGAAACATCAGTCAT
This sequence comes from Merops nubicus, assembly GCF_000691845.1. NCBI lineage: Eukaryota > Metazoa > Chordata > Aves > Coraciiformes > Meropidae > Merops > Merops nubicus. The sequence continues at coordinate 6,309 of NW_008587468.1, read as the reverse complement.
TTAGAAAGGAAAAAAAAACTTTACCTTTTCCTAAGGTCCTTCCTATTGACACACAAAAATGAAACACTTCATACAGAGGGAGGACAAAGAAAATGTTTAGCTTTTATCATTTAGACCTTATGTTGTTTTTTTTTTTAATTTCACTGCATCATTGTTTTTTGACTCACAGGTTAGAATACTTCAGGGATAAGGCTTGTTGTCTCTGTTGTTAGTAGCACTTACAAATCCACTATAAAGACTAAGCAATGTGGCTAAGCAATCAAGCTTTACAGAATGGTACAGTTAATCCATGGTAGTTCTGAATTACTAATCTAATTTGCAAAATATAGGTTTCTCTATTAGTTTGGTAACTAATTGGCAACTATCTCTGCCCAGCATCTCCAAATACATTTAAAAAAATGGATTCCTGCCTACTGCTGACAAGATTTAGAATGCCCTCATTCCTTACGCTTCTGCAATGATATTGTATTTGGCATTAATGTCATCAGTGGGAAGAACCTTTGAATCTCTAGAAACATTTTTCTGTTTTGTTTGTCCATGAAAGCATCTTTCTGGATAGCTATTAGCTAAGAAAGTAAAAATAATTGAGGCACTAGTCACACATTCTCTTTAACCTTTTGTAAGGACAAAATCAGACTCGGGAGTAATTCTCAATTCTTAGTAAATGGAGTGTCAAGAATTTCTCCTAAGTGAAACTATTAATCTGACTGTGTTTTCATTTGTTTTCTGAGCTGCACATCTCCATCTATGACTAATTTGCATGCTCAAAACATGACATTTGCTTTGTCGGGTTCACAGTAGCAGTGCAAGATGCTTTAGGAGGACTCCAAGTTTGTTACCAACTGGTTAAGGAACCATCTGTTCCAACATGGAGGGTTTCTCCCTGGATGACCAACTCTGTGAAAAGGTATTATGGGATAGCTGGTAAGGAGCATCCTGCTCACTCAGCCAGAACTGAAGCATCACTGGTGGCATCCTTGCAAAATGCACCCGTAGCTACCACGTGAGCTCTGCTCACACTTCTGTTACATGCAGGGCTCTTGCTGAATCTTTGCAGTGATGCTGCTTCTGGGAGGTCAGATCTTCAGTCTCTGTTCTTCCTGGGAGCTCTGCCATCCTGTAGGTAAAGGCTGGGATACTACTTGAAATCGGGTACAATATAAATGTATGTGTAGGAAGAATGCCTGAAGGAAAAAGGTGTGCACTAGTGGGTTTTGTCAGGGTGATGTGTCTGATGATATGTTCCCATCTTAACTGCTACTCCCTTTTATATGATCACAAACTCCATGCTTAATGAACCAAGGCATCAGATAAGCTATCCATACTGCTAGGGTAAGAAAGTCTTCAACTTCCAGGGTTTACATCATGGTGCATCCATAATGGGAATACATGTGTAGACAGTATGCATCAAAGAACAAGGGCAAGCTAATAACCTGTCTTTCTAATAAATAGCTTTTTTCTGAAAGTGGAAAAAAAAATCCATTTTGTAGGAAGTTTCATGTCTTAAAAGTCTGTCTTGTCTCAAAGCAAAAATAAAAATGAAGAATTTGGGGGAAAAAAGTGTCTGTGAAAAGCCTTCCCAAAATAGTTTCATTACGGAGAAACTAGTTTAATTTTAACAAAAAATGTTAATGAAATTTTAAATTTTGCTTGTTTTGAGTAACTGTTTTGAAAACATAACTGTTTGTAGTGGAATCTGTATATTTTTTTCCAAAATTGAGTACTACTGTGTAGAGGTGAAATTTTAGCAAACACGCATTTTGTAGTGGGGAAAAAGAAAAGCCAAACCAATCCTTAGTTGGGAATTTTTGAAAATCCCTAGTTTTATCTAAGAGACATTCTGTCTTAAAATTTGTTCTTGGGCTCCACTAAGGGTTGATTGCAAAATGTCAGCATGGTACATGAGGAAGTCTGGAGTCCCCAGAGCAGCCACTGCTGAGAACACACATAAATCACAGGGCTTCTGGGCTGGAAGGGAGGAGAAATGGCACCACTGGAATTGCAAATGAGAAATCTTAGCTAGGTTAAGTAAATGACATCCTAGTTTCTTCCTGTCAATATAATGGAGCAGTCAGAGACAAAAAGGAAGGTTACCTACAGGAACTGGCCATCAAGGTAGAATTTTCTGAAGATTTGCATTAATTCATTATTATGTGTAAGACTTCCAAATTGGGGCTTTTTTTAAGAGACACCTTTTATCCTCTTAAGCTTCTTGAGTTGACATGCTAATTTATTTTTTAACACAAGTAGTTAGCCTTTAACCTTTGAGAGAAATTGGAGGGATTTGGTGAGCTGATTTAGAACTTACACTTTTGGATGCTTCATTTGCTACACGGAATTGTAGGTAGAGAGTTTTTTTAATTCTCCCAGACTCTACCTTCGTGTGTTCTAATGTCTCCTCTTATCTGCTTGAATGATCCTCTCTAGTGCTGCTTTATGCAAACCACAGCACAGCCAAACTCTTTTCAGAGATTGAAGGGGCAACAGTACATATTTCCTAGGTACACTAAATTGAGAAATGTGCAATTTAAGCAGAGCATTCACACATTTGAATGAAAGACTGAAACTGTTGAAACTGGAGCTGCTGACAGGAAATTGATGTACTGGTTGCTATTTACCTAGCAGAAATTAGTTCTCTGTGATCAGTTTTATTAAACCAGACAGAAAAAGCAAGCATTCCCTCAAGAGGGTTTAAAAAAGTGTTCCCTTCCAAGTTGAGTTAAACGTGCTTCTTCCCTGTGTCATTGCTGTTTTCTCATCATGTCCCTTGTTGGTTTTTTGTTTTGTGTTTTTTTTTGGGTTTTTGTTTGTTTGTTTGTTTGTTTTGTTTGTTTGTTTGTTTGTGGTTTTGTTGGGTTTTTTTTTGTTTGTTTGGTTTGGGGTTTGTTTGTTTGTTTGCTTTTTGTTTTGTTTTTTCTTTTTCTTCTGAAAACTACCACTATAAAATATACCAATAAGTTTTCTTGGTTGACATTTAACCCCATCCAGAGACTCCCTTTGTGCTTTGGGAGCAGCCAGTCAGTGACAGGAGCTCCACAAGAGGAGTTTCTTCAGTAAGAGCATTCTCCTATGGGGCACAGGAAAATGCACCAGGCCTCCACCTTTCATTTGCTGAGGACACAGGCCAGACACCCTGCAATAAAGCAAAAAGTTATGTCTGAGTAAAATTGTTATTTTCTACTCCAAACAGGTAATATTTTCCTAAATCAGGCAAGTCCCTCGGGAATCTGACTGTCATGAAAGAGGTTCAGGTGGTTTCACACTCAGATGCTTCAGGGCTGCTTGATCTGTCAGAGTCTTCCCTGTTGTGGGGATGTAAATTAATATTTATTATTAATACAGCACTGCAGTGTGCAAGATGCAGCACACTTGATAACTTTGCCACGATAATCTGTGTCTCAAAGCATTTGAAACTTATTTCTAGAAGGGAGGAGATCTGCAGGTGTCAGATTTTTGAGACTGGAGGGGATGAAGGAAAATCTTAAATCTGAGGTTGGGATAAGGTTTTTAGGAGAGAGTATTCTAATAGCACAGATCTGGCATATAATCCAAAGTAACGGCAACCATACCCCTTCCTGAAAAGCAATCAAGGACAGGGGGCTGGAGCCACAGTATTGCTTAATGGGAATCCAGTGGTCACAGCTTTTCCTAACTGTGCCCAGGCTCTCATACACATGTGAGTGTAGATGCATGATGCTTAAATGACAAAAAGTGCCTCATGTTAGCTATGAAAGACCAGTGTGATCTGTGTTATTTAAGGCAAAGATGTCTGTTGCCTGGGAGATGTTCCAAAGTCTGGTGTCTTTGCAGAGTGAGGGCTCTTCAGTAGTTCATTAAACCAGCTTTATCTTACCTGTCTCCTTTACTACTAAAACGTAAAGCAGATGGATTGTGGTTTTCTGTCTAGCTGTAGTAAATCTATCTGGGAACTAACCCTGAAACTAATCACTTGTATTTTTCAAGTCTGTGTGCCTAAAATTAAACACCTGCATCCAGATCAGTCACTTCAGGCACTGGAAGGAAAAATGGGTCTTGCTTTTCTGAGCAGTTAATTCAGTGATGGGTCTTGCAAGTACCAAGGTAACAATTAATAGCAGATGGATGCACTCAGCACTTAGAAAATTCAGGATTCTAGGCAAACTTTCAGCAGCTGTATTTGAATGTTTGGGCCACTGTGTTTCTTTATAATAAAGATTTTCTTCCTCTTTTTTTTTTTTTTTTTTTTTTTTCCCCTACTTATTTCAGGTATTTTTCCTTCCTTTCAGTCTCTGTCTTAGTTGTCATGAATCTAGCTTATTGTTAGTATATCACAGGAGAACAGAATAGTGGAAATATGGTCAGAAGTGTTATTGAGAGATTGTCTAGCCCATTAGTTCTTCCTAGTGTGAGGAGCACTGACACTAAAACTGAGATATGCAACAGAGCACAAAGTAAAAAGCTGTACTCATCCTGTTAATTTGGGCTGTGTACCCATGACTCTACTTTCACAGGAAGGCAGTGCTACCAGGAGATAACAAAGGGACACAGTCTGAAAAAAAAAACCCAAGCTCAAGCAGTGGGGGGTCTCTCCATACAGAGGAGGCCTCAGCATCAACTCTTAGCTTTTTTTTTTTTTTCCCTCCCATAGTCCTACCACAGTTTTAAGGCACTTCTGTAAGGAGGTAACTGCAGGGCTTCAGGAGGAAACAGAGAGACAGTCTGCAGGCTGGATACAAGGCTGAGGATGCATGAACTCCGAGAGAAGGTAGAAATAATGGAGGCAGACAGCAGGGGATAAGGAATGATGATGCAGGCAGGGCAAACTGGCAAGGAGCTGATGGTGGTTACACCAGAACCTTTCCCAGGAGAGGCTGGAAAAGGCTGGAATTTTATTTTTTTTTTTTTTTAGCTGTACTCCTTGACAGGATCTTTTTTATCCAAGTGTTCTTGAAAGACATTTGCCTATGGAAATAGGATAGTAATGCAATAATTTAAATCCAGTTTAGGCAGCCTATTCCTTACTTTACTGTGTTTAGTATTCATAAAGTTTTCTCAGATATGCCTGACTGTCCACAGCCTTTCTCCTATTTCTGCCATTGCCTTCTGAAAGAGCTGTTTTATTTCTCTAACAGTAGTCAGAGCACAGCACACTCTCACTTTGTGTGCAAGGTTTCAGCATCTCAGTCAACTCATTCTTGCCTTTGACATGTATGGACATGATTTTAATGGGGCGGGTTGCCTTTGGTATTGTGACAAATGAACCTGTGAACCTCATTTTTCAAACCATTACAGTTTTTAAAGCTGGAATACAGTTATGCTGGTTTGGCTAGGATAGCATTAATTTTCAGCAGAAGCTGGGAGAGGGTACAGCCAGATTAAACAACCAAGCCAGCTGATAGGCAGGTTGTTGAATACCATACTGACATCATGCCTGTGACATAAGGGCTGGGGGTGGGCTGGGCTAGGCATATTTTGGGGGACAGTCCAGGGTCATGTCGCCATTTCTGTTCAGAGCTAGTGTGGTCTGTGCTTTGTATCACTTGCTTTATATATTGTTTCATTACTGTTATTGTTATTACTGTTGCTAATTGCTCCCTTTATGCTGTTAAATTAAATTCTTCTTATCTCAGCTCATGCAGTTTTGTATTTTTCTCCCTTTTCCCATTCAAGGGTGGTGGTGGGTGGGGACAGTGGGCCAGCTCCCAGCTGCGTTTGAACCACAACAACAGTTTCCCAAGAAAATCTAGAATCTTAGAACAAATATGAATTTTATTAATTCAAAGCAATAAACAGCTGAAGAGTATTTTTTAAATATACTTGCCATAAAGTATCGCAGCTCATGGTTATGAAACTTTTCAGTGTTGCTTGAAACCTTATGGAATAATAATAATAACAGCAAATTTAAGACACCACTACCACAGCTAAGGTAGCAATTGGGAGCTTTGGGTTACTTGCTGTTGTTACCTCCTGGCCAACAGGAGTAGCAGGCACTGCTAAAATGTTTTCCCGGTTAGTAACATGATGGTCAGGTAGCTGAATTTCTTATGCTCAACTGCACTGCTACACAATAGATCAAGGTTGGTGGTGTGAATGAGCAAATGTGAGCTTCATTCTGGACAGATATGTAAACAAGTAATGCCCTGTCTTTTTCCTAAATGGCTTTTTTGATCTCCCGTGCAGATCAATTACTCCAAAAGCACTTTATTCTCTTCCTTCAAGTAAGGGTAAATGAGCTCTTCTCAAACAGCAAAACATGGGCAAAGCAAATGTTCCACACCCTGTTTTGGAAAGCAGCTGAGAACTCCAGGGTCCTGCACCTGGGGAGGGGCA
>NW_008587467.1:13149-19098 GCF_000691845.1 Merops nubicus | reverse complement strand
GGCTCCCAATGGGCTGGGCGTTCCCCTGATCCTCCTGCTCCTGTGCCACTGTCCTCCCCACGACATCTCTGCTGCCCTCACCCACCCCCGGTCCCCTTCCCCACCTTTTTGGGTGACTCGGGAGCGCTGCTGCCGTGAGCCAAACCCTTGCCCTGGCCTGTGAGCACAGGTGGAGATGGTGGGGGACACCAGTGGGGTATGAACTTGGCAATTTCCATAGTCTGCTATTAAAACAATTAAATATGTTGAAGCCCTTCAAAGCTGGGTGGTGTGGTTCTGCAGCACCGACCCTGCCTCTCTGGGAACACCACGTGCTGCAGCATTGCTCTAAACAGTCCTGGCTTACCAGCTTCTTTGCATTTTGGAATTGATTTATTTTTTTTGGACAGTGCTCCTTTTTTTCCCCCCACTTCTGCTCCTCGATGTGAGTTTGTCTTTCTCTTTTGCCATTATTATTGGCTTTGCTTTTGCTCTATGTTTAAGTGCTGCCTGAGCAGCATTTCTGCAGGTTGAATCCCTGTCCATGTGTCCCTGCATTGGAATGAAGGTCTGCAGGGAAATGAGGGGAAGCTCACCAGCTGGAGTTTCATCTGTTTTGTTGCATTATCCACATTAGTGGTACCCATAGGCAGATCTGGTTGTGTGATCAAAGCCATAACTGGTGTGTTTTCCACCTGAGCTTTGTAGTCTCTAAGTAATAAACTCAGGCTTCCTTTTCCAGGATGTTTGCACTCTGCTTGTCCAAGGCTGTCAGCTGGTTCACCTTGATCAGGAACACCTTGTCAGCAAAGTCTGTCAGCTTATCCATCACTTACTTAACAGATTTCAGGTATGAAAAGTTTGCCCTTGTCCCTCCTTTCCCTGTGTGCTGGCTCCCTGGTCCCCCACTAAGCCAGGGAGCCCTTTTGTCTCTGCCCAGGGCTATGGAGCTGATCTTTGAGCTGAGTTTCTCAGATTTTCAGTGTATTGCTTATTTATTCTCAGCTGAGGTTCTGACCTGTGGCTCCAGCGTGGTTCCTCATGTAAAACCAGCTCTGGTCAGAAGCAATCCACCTTCAGAAATACTCTTGGCCACGAGACACTTGTGTTGATTTATCCAGTTCTTAAATGCTGGCTGATTCTGTGACTGTGTGTAATTCTAACAGCCAGATCACCTCAGTCTGTAACCAGTCTATCTGTGTGCATGGACTCCAGCAGTACAGAGGGATGTTTTCTTCACCACTGTCCTTTTCTGTTATGACAGGTGATGGTTGATGAACAGAGCTTGAATTTTCTTCTCTCCTACTGCATCTCTGCTCTTAAGCAGTGTAGCTCTTGGACACATGTTGAAATTCTGCAAGCCTTAGCAGCTCTTGTTTACAATAATGGACCTAAATGTCAAAAGGTGAGCTTAAAAGCCAAAGACAGTACCCACAAAAATATTTGCACCCTTTTGCTCTTTCTACTTCCTTTTATATGTTTTTTCCTTCTCAAAAGAAAGGATAAAAAAGTTCCATGTTCTCACATTGCCTTGCCTCTCATGCCAAGATTAGATCCTGTGTAAATAGTGACTGATATTTATGGAAAAGTTGCATTTCAGGTGTGATAGCTGTGCATACTAACAGATGCTAATAGTAATACTAGATAGGTAGATACTAACACTACTAATAATAGATATGCAAAGAGATAACAAGGTTCTCCTGTGCTGCATAGCTCTGTGCCTGCAGGCTGCAGCTCTAGGGACCATCTCTTGCCTGGCTTGAGCCAAAGGCACACTGATAAACAAGGGCACTGGGCTTAGTCTGCAGACAAACCACCGTGGTGTCCCTGCATGTCAGCTGGGAAGAACATGGGGAGCCTCCAATTGCACATTCCTCAGCAAACTCCAGTGAGGAGCCTGGAATTTATCCTGTAACCAGATCGGGTCGTCAGCGTGCGCTGGGACTGTCGGGTGTCAGTCCTGAGGGTGCTGCAGAGCTCCTTGGTGCTGCTGCCTGCCCCATGGTGTTGGATCTGTGGAGTTGTGCTGGCACCAGCTCTTGGCAGCTCACGGGGCAGTTTCTGCTGCTGGGCTGCAGCAGGAGGTGGTGAGGAGGGTGGGTTTGGAGCTGCCAGCGTGGGTGGGTTTGTAGCCGGTGTGGCTGCAGCAGTTTGGTACAGCAGCTGTTACTGACTTAGCTGGATGTCTGGGAAGAAAGTATAAACTAGGGCTCAGTCTGGACTGCACTCACACACAATCCTCTTCAATACAAAATAAGGGGACTTTGGAAATGATGATTTTCATGTCATTTTTTATAAACATAATCTATGGAATCTGAACTGACAGCTGTCAAATCTGGTTTTTTTTTTTTGTAGCATAGAAATATTTAGCTGCCAAACAGAAGAACCAGGATGCTGGGGGAAGGGGATCCCTGCTGACTCTGGGTGGTTTGTGTTTTGTTGCAGTTTCTCCCAGATCTGCTGGGTGAGAGGGGGCTCCTGGTGCAGCTCAGCGCCCGCGCGCAGCCCGACGCGGAGCTCAGGAGGGCAGCGGTGCGAGCCATGGCCAACCTGTGCCTCAGGTGGGTGCAGCTGCTGCCTGGGGGCTGCAGAAGAGGTACCTCTGACTGCAGGGACAGTGGGCTGCTGGCTTTGTGCTAGGAACAGCAAATCTGGGATCAGACTGGTGTATCTGCAGGAGTTGGAAATGTAAAACTTGAGCGCTCCAAGATTTTAGCAGAGGATTTAATAGTGCTGGCTTGATGGTTGGACTTGATGATCTTAAAGGTCTCTTCCAACCTAAAATATTCTATGATTCTATATTGTATCATCTGTGGATAAAACCATCACCTCTCAATCTTCCAGCAGTAATGTTACAGAGATTAGTTTAGGGAAGAAAAGAAAAAGTGTTGTGCTCTCTGGTCCCTGCAGTGATTCCCTGGGTTAATTTTGCATAAGAAATGGTCAGCTACAGGTTTTTTAGAGTGATTGTTGGTTATTATTTTGCAATTCATGCACTTTCCCATTCCACATGTAAATATGCTGATGCCACAGCAACGTCAAATCTTCATTAGCTGCTCTATGGGAAGGACTTTGACTAACTATGCTCTGCGGGCAAACAAGCAATTAATAAAATGAACAGACATTTGGACTTGCCATAAAGAGTTTTTTAGTTAATAGTTCCCCTGAACAGATGGTTTGTTTTGTGTAAAAATAACAAAAACAACAAACACAAAAGCTTGGAATTTGAGCAGATGAAGTCTGAAGAAGTAGTTGTTGTAAGTACTTGTTGTAAGTAAGTTGTTGTAAGTACCTGCAACCTCTGGCAGTTTGGGGCATGATGACATTTCTGTGTGGAGTGTTGGGATTGATCACCCTGGAGAAGAGGAGGCTGAGCCAGGATCTTACCAGTGTGTATAAACACATGATGGCTGGGAATGAAGAAGACAAAGCCAGGCTGTTCTCAGTGGTGCCCAGGGAAAGGACAAGAGACAATGGGCACAAAAAAATAAGTAAGGATTACTGAACACTGGAAGCAGTTGTCCAGAGAGGCTGTGGAGTCTCCATCCTTGGAGATATTCAAAGCCCAGCTGGCCACAGTCCTGGACAGACTGCTCTGATTGTGACCCTACTTCAAGCACTGGGTTGGAACGAGATGCTCTCCAGAGGTCACTTCCAACCTCAACTGTTGTATGAATCTAATTTCAGGACCATCACTCACAATATTAGAGTTGTCCTGGGAGTGTTATCAAACATGCATTGGTGGCTTGAAGTAATTAAATGTGTTGGAAGCAGGTGCTTAGGAATCCATTACAAAAGCATTTGTTTAGTGACTCTAAATCCGTTGCAGCAGTGGTCACCTCTTACTGAATGGTACTCAGGGTGGCACAGAGGAAGGGATGCAGTTGCACTCTTTCTTCATGCAGGAAGTGGAGTGGGTATTGAAATGTTTCAGCACATTAAGGTTGTCCCTACTTAATGGAAACTGGGGAAATGGCAGGAGTTGTTCTAGGCCATCTCCAGTGCCAGATTTTGCCTACAAAGCATTTATAAGCACAACAGCTTGTTAAGCTGGGCTTGGAGAGTCCTTACAACTGAGAAGGTGGCCACAGAAGCAGAGCAGGTGTAAGGCACACGTGACTGCTGGCTTTTTGTGGAGAATGTTTCCTTTTGTCCTTTGTAGTGGTGGAACCACTCAACTACCCACCCATCTGGGGCAGAAAGCTTGAGTCTGTGTGGGACAAACTGTAAACCAACCATTTGTCTTCTCTGATTTCAGTGTGCCTGGACAGCCATACTTGGATGAGTCCTACAGAAGTGTCTGCTTTCAAACTTTTCTAAGTGTTCTTCAGTCTTCAAAAACCTCTGATGTAGATGACATCACTTTTTGCATGGTAAGTGTGAATCTTAATTGTCTAGAATACCCTAATTAGGAGATTATCTTGCTGGAATGTTGAAATTTGAATATGTGGAATTTGGAATATTATCAACTGTGAATTTGTGTAAATAACCTATTTTGTTTTAATAAACATAAGTAACTGTCCCAGTAATTATGTTGATCAAAACCATAATTGCCTAGGAAGTCACCTGAAGATATGAACTTGCCATGTTTTGGGAAGGAAAAGTAATCTTGTGTTTTGGTTTTCAGTTACTGCAAAATGCACTGAAAGGTATCCAGTCCCTTCTCAATGGTGGGAAGATGAAACTAATGCAAACTGACCAAATTGGATCTCTTCTGGCAGTGTTAAAGGTAAATGCTTAAAAACCACCTGGAGAAAGAGACAGGCATTGGGAGGTGCATGTTCCAAATGCTTGTTAGGTGGGGAACAGTAGCTGGTGAGAAAGGGAGGAAGGACACCTGAGCCTGGGGCAAAATAGTGTGAGATACAAAGAAAAAGACATGGAGTTTCTCTCACAGCATCTTAACTGCACTTCCCACAAGAGAATGTGAGAGGACCATGGTAGGCTCTTTTTTTCTGACCTACTTAAAATTCTTCTCAATATAGTTGCATTTCTGATGTTGTGTTGCATGGGGAAAGGCAAGACCTGGGGAAGCATCCCAAACCCTACTGAAAACTGAGGAACACCAGAGTGAATAGACAGTAAATCTTTGTGCATCAAAAAGAGAAGGAAGGTTAACATTCTGTTGCTGTTCTAGAAATGCATGTTCCATGGACTGCCAGGGCTGAGCCTGGAGATGCCCACAGCCTTGTACCCAGCTCCCTTACCTCAGTCTGATAAAAGGTCACCTGTCAAACAGGAGCAGTCAGAAACAGCCACCTGTAAGCAGACAGGGGTAAGCTGAAGTGACACCAGTCCTCCTGCACGCTCCCTGTGTGTGTGTTTGTTGTGGTTGTGTGTTACCTGGTGTGATGTTGGTGCCTCCTGGGCTCTTTCTGCTCTGAGCCTGTGATACACTCCACGCTCTTTGCTCCAGTCTCCATCCTGAGTAAAACTGCTTTGTAAACCCAGATGATGGGAACAAACAGGTCTGCAGAGATTGGCTTTCCTGTGTGAAGCTGCATGCATCAGTTATTCATCTATAGTCAACAATTTGTGGCCTGCAGACATGGGATTGGGTCATGCACACCAGGCAAAGCTTTTGGTTTTATAAGTTACATTTTCTCTCCCAACACTTGCGCAATTGTTTGACTCTTTTCTTGGGGAAGTCAAGTTCATCTAGAGACTGATTCCACACAACCCCCCCCCAGTCTGTTCTTAATCCTTCTACAGGTTATTTTTTAACCTTGTAAACATTTAGGGTTATTGATTATCTGAAAGACATTAGAGAAAATAAAGTTGTGAAATCATGTTGACTTGTTTCTTTTTAGATGTTAAATACTTACTGTAAATCTAAAAGAGCTACAGAAGTATTTGCTGTCCCTCTTCTTTAATCACTTCTGTGTGAAATATGATTTGTAATAAGTTTTGTTGGAAACTTTTTCCTTCACTGGTGAAGAGGCCAAAGCTTAATTTTTGAGGCTATTCATA
>NW_008587467.1:0-13118 GCF_000691845.1 Merops nubicus | reverse complement strand
CACTATGGTATCACCACATTGGTGTTACTGTTGCTGCTAATGAGCAGTTTGCAGACTCTCAGATACTAAAGCAGTGATTGTTTCTCCATGTACAATATTGCACATACATATAATTGCACTTTTTTGCAGTATTGGTTCATCAGAAGATGCTAAATAGCTGTGATAAGTCTTGGTTAAGCTAAATCTCAGAGGGTATCTATCATACAGAGGGTCTGATTTATTATATTAAACTGGTATGATTAATTGTTTTAAACTTTGCTTTTATTTTGCATGAGCAACTAGTTTTGTTTCAAAGGAGACCTTTTCCCCTTAGATTTACAACTGTAAAATTTGTGCATCTTTCTAGATATTATTTAAAGTTCTTAATAAAAAATTTTCATCTTAGAACCGAAGAAAAAAGTCCAAAGGGAAACAAAAGAAAGGAGAGTTTGGGGAAGAAGGAAGAGAAGATCTGAGTGATGCAGGAAGCGAGTCAGTCCTTGGAGCAGACATGCTGAGGCTGCACGTGGGGGATGTGCAGAGCAGTCCTGCTTCAGCTCCTCGGGCTCGTGCATCAGATGCTGCCGATGTGCCTGCTGGAAAGGATCCCTTGGCTGCACATCAGACTGGCTGGAAAAGGATCAGCAGCAGTGAGTCGGAGTATTCGGATGCTGAAGGTGGAATACAGAGCAAAGTGAGGTGACTGCTGCTCCTGGGAAGATGCAGTGTGCTGGCAGAGTGTAGTTGCTCAGAGCAGTTGAAGCTCATGGCTCTTGTTAAAGCACAGCTCTTGTTCCTGTGGGTCTGGCACAAATTTTCCACTTCCACAGGACCCTGGTGCTTTGTTCTTATCGAAGCTGTTGAGAAAATCACTTTCCCTTTTGATTTATGGGGTGATACAAGAAAACTGAAAGGCAGTAATTTGTATTGATCTGAAAGCAAATTTGTTCTTTCTCTTCCTGTTTCTGATCTAAATTTCTTTTTTTCTCACATCTAGCTGCTAATATAAATGAAAGAAGTTAAGTCCAGTACTTTTCACTGCTGCTATTTCATTAATCTTTTTGTTTGTGTTTAAGATCTTATCAAGCCAACGTTCGTCAAGGGGCTCTTGCCTGTTTCCTCTCTGCTATAAAATCAATAGAAAAAAGAATTCTTTATGGTTACTGGTCAGCGTTTGTTCCTGATGCCCCTGGTATTGGCAGCCCCCAGTCAGTGTCCTTGATGACTATTGCTTTAAAGGACCCTTCTCCAAAGGTGAGGCAGGGATGAGTAGAGAAAACATTGCACTTTTCCCATTTTAATCTTAAGAGTTGTCTTCTCTGGCTTTTAGTAGGTATTGTGGCTGCTGCATCTATGTTGCTTGGTCATTGTGCTGCAAGAAATAAAGAGGATGTATTGGTTAAGGAAACAAAGGGTTGGTTGTATATGGCTTAAAGTTGTGAGAGAAGATAGTTGGAGTTAAGTTTTTCTCTTGCTGGAGAAAGACGGTTTCATAGATTTTAAAATTCTCCATCAGCTCAAAGAAGGTGTTAAAAGTGGGTGACAGAAATGTCTTCTCGTTGCAGACCCGTGCCTGTGCTCTTCAGGTTCTCTCAGCCATGCTGGAGGGTTCCAAGCAGTTTCTCTCTGTTGCTGAAGATGCCAGTGATCACAGGAGAGCCTTTACTCCCTTCTCCGTGTCTATCGCTTCCAGCGTCCGGGAGCTGCACCGCTGCCTGCTGCTGGCCCTGGTGGCAGAGTCCTCCTCTCAGACACTGACACAGATCATCAAGGTAACAGTACTGCCCAGGTCGTGGTACTGGTCTCTAGATTAAGGCCTGAAGAAAGATTGCACAGAAATTCTTGTAGATGTTGAGGACTAAGGTGGTGGTGGGGAATAGACTGTTGTTGTCTCACAAAGCTTCACTGATGGAGTCTCCCTGAAGGTGGTGGTGGGGAATAGACTGTTGTCTCACAAGGCTTCACTGATGGAGTCTCCCTACAGAGTCCTGGGGTTTCTTTTCAGCACAATTCTCTTGCTCCTTTGTTTCTTTCCTGTAGTCTTTTTGGAACTGAATGAACCTATTAAATGATTCTGAAGACTTATATTGGCTTTAAAACTGGGACAAAAATGCTTTCTGTGGGCTTGGTCTTTATGCCAGGTCACAGGAGTTAAATACTTGTTCTTAGGAGCCAAGTTTGTAACCAGTTTTCAAACAGAAATAATTGAGGTGTTTGTTTTCTGTTGCCCTCATATAATTATCTGTCTAAACAACTTAAACTGCAAATGTACAAACAGCCCTGTAGGAGGCCGAGCTGACACTGTAACCACCACTCCATGTGTGTTCTTTTGTGTGTTCCAGTGCCTTGCAAATTTGGTTTCAAATGCCCCATACAACCGCTTAAAACCTGGGCTGCTGACAAGAGTTTGGAACCAGATAAAGCCATACATCTCTCACAAAGGTTTGCATTGTCTGACTGGACCCTCTTTGTCCTATCTTAATTCAGCATTGGTTGTCATAAAACAGTTGTGGATTTCCCTTCCTCCTGTGCTTCATAACTACATGATCATGTGTATTGCTGTTGAATTATATGTTACGATCTGGCATGTCTGAAAACTGCTGAAGAAGGATGCTGCTGTCTCAGGGAGGTGCTAACAGGCTGGCTTTTTCTTCCCCCACCCTGGTTATTTCTTGCAGATGTTAATGTTAGAGTTTCCAGTCTCACGTTGTTAGGGGCAATAGTCTCTGTCCAAGCACCTTTACCAGAGGTGCAGCTGCTTTTGCAGCAGCCCAGCTCTTCAGGGCTGAGTAACAGTGGTAGCGCAACCCCCCGCCGGTGCAGTTCTGCTCAGTGGAGGAAAGCTCTGCCCTCAGAAGGGGAGCCCCCCGAAAATCCAGGGGGGTGCACATCTTCTGAGCCTTGCTGGCTTCTCCATCTCTGTGTCTCCATCACCATCCTGCCCAGAGAGGATTCCTGCTCCGACAGCGACGCCAACTTCTCCTTCTCCAGCCTCTACGAGCCGTGTCCCCTTCGACTGGAGTCCCTGCAGGTGAGGAGCAGCAGTGAGCCTGTCAGATGAACAGCTGGGTACCACAGCCCATTCCCTTGTGCCCACCGAGCCTCGGGTGGGGGTTCCCTTCGCTCTGAGCTCTTCCCAGGAGATTTAGGCTGAAGCATTTGCTGGTGCAGCAGCTCTGAGCTGGAGTGTTTTGATTCCGTGCCTGTGGCCGCAGCGTAGCTGTCCCAGAGGAAACCTGCTGCACCAGGTCTGCCTGTGATTGTTGTTACCTTTGTTATTTTAAAATACTGCTGGGTTGTGTGTGCTGGCAGCTGGGGAAGGCTGTGAGGCTTCCCTGTGCAAACTCCACACTGAATCTGAATTAAAGTTTTGCTAGAGAAGAGTGGGGAAGAACCTTGCAGTTGAAGGAACAGTCTGCAAGGAACTACAGAGTGATGCTGGTGGGATTACAGGAGTAGCTGTGATTGAGACTGGGCCTTGTTTTTCTTCACATAACCACAGAAAATAGCAAGATTTTGTAACATGCATCCCATGCAGTTTCACTGCTTTCCTGAAAACAATGTTTGTTCAATCCAGCTCCACAGAACACAGCAGTGGTGTTACAGGAGAGTGTTGCTCTTACAGGGACTCTTGCTTTGTTTTTTAGCTCCAGGAGGCCTCACTTACAGTGAATAATTCATTGTGTTGCTACTTGATAGTGCTTTTGTGGCCCTTTTTGGAACAAGATAATGGAACAGGGAGGTTTTTAATTAGCTGTAGTATTTGAGAAGTTGTGCTGCAGGGTGTATCTGTTACATCAGAGTTTAGTATATGGTCCCAGTGTTGATCAGTTGATTAACATTCTCTGTGTGTATTGGGATATTTTGGTTTAATAAAAGGGAAAAAACACTAAATGGAATTTCTTTTGTTTGTGTTTAGGTGTTGGCTCTTCTTGTAAAAGGCTATTTCTCTGTGGCTCAGAGCTATTTCCTAGAACTTGGAGAAGTGGCTTGCAGATGTATGGAAGAAATGGACCCATCCATTCAGCTTCATGGAGCCAAAGTAAGAGCAGGAGAAAACATCAACATTTTTTTACCAAGTCAGTATTTTTCTGTTAGCAGATGAGTAGTGATGAACACTTAGAGCACCTGTGTGTGTGTGATGCTGCACACCATAAAGAGCTGGTGCCTGCTGCAGCTCTTTGAGAAGTGCAGTACCCTGACACTTTGAGAAATGAACCTTCTCCTTCCAATCTTGAGTTCCTAGCAGAATTTTGTTGCTCTGCTGAGTCACCAGGAAGCTTGGAAAATGCAAGGGCTGTAAGGCTGATTTAGCATCAGCTGATGCAGGAGCCCAGAGGAAAGCTCAGAGAGATTTCCTCTTTGCACAGCAATTTATTGTGCTGTTCTAGCTGGAAATCTCATACCAGAAAAGCTTTTCCTCTAATTTCTTCCCTAGCAGGGACAGAATAGAGTCCAAAACAACACTGAGTCTTTTAGTTTTGTTCCCTGGGTAAGTAGAGTCCTAGGTGAAGGTTGCTGTAGTTCTGTGGTATTTGAGCCATCCCTGGTAAAGACCTTGTTGCTTTTTGTTTCCTTGCAGCTTCTGGAGGAGCTGGGCACAGGAGTGCTGCAGCAGTACAAACCTGAGTCAGCCATTGCCCCTGATCAGAGAGTTCCTGTCAGTGTGGTAAGTTTGTGGGTCCCTCAGAGATTCCACTTAGCTGAGCTTCCCTTCTTGAACTCTCTGCAGAGTGACTGGCATGGATACAGATAAATCAATGGCAGGAGAGCAGAAAGGGATTCAGTGCCTTGCAGCTTTATAGGTGCTGATGTGTACAGTTTTTGTAGACTTCCTGCTTTATTTTGGCATTTGTTTTTGTTTGTAGGCAGGAGTGTGTTTTGGGGTTTTTTTTCCCCCTTTTACAGGACATTAACACTGCCTCTCTGCCCTTCCTCACCCCTCCTCTTCCTGCCTGCTGTAAGTCAGAAAGCTGGAAGAAGAGCACAGATTCTGCACGTGTCATTACTGCTGCATAAATCCTGGACAGACATTTTTAGAGCTGGGGGAATCTGCATTGTTACAAGAGCCAACCCATGGGTTCTGGTTGCTGACAAGTGCAGAGAGAGTGGCCAGAAACATAATCTATGTGACTTCAGAAAAATTGTTTGAGGCTGTCTGATAAATAAGTTTGTGGAAGCTGAGGAGCTGGTGTTCTGGGAGTAGCACAGGCCTGCCTAAGTCTTGCTTCTGTGAACAGAAGGCAAGTTTAAAAATTTCTTTGGCATATGCTAAGTTTTGAGCTGGTCAACCCTACAAGGTAGGAAACATGGCCAGTAGTACCAGGTTCCTCTTAGTCCATGTGAGTGTGAATTTTCAGGCAAGTGAAAGTACCCAGCTGTGTGGATTCCAGAGTGGGAATGCAGTTCTACCTAACACAGTCAAACCTGAGTGTATGGGGCCTTGAGAAGGAAACAAACAGAACTCAGTGAACTTGACAGCAGTACTAAAATGTCTTTAAGATGTCCCTGAATGCCAAGTATTTTAGCTTTCCAAACGGTTGTGATCACTTTCACGTGTGGTTCTGCTGCCTGCTGTAAGTGTGTTTTAAAGATGATCAGGGGAAAAGACAATCAATTATAGGAGCTGGGCATCATTGCTGAGTTTAGAGGATAAACCTGGCTGCTTCTTCTGTAGGTGGTCACTTTCTGGACTATGATGTTAAATGGCCCTTTGCCTGGCACTCTTCAGAGCTCTCCACACGCGACTCTTCAGACCAGTGCCTGTGATGCCCTGTCCTCTATCCTGCCAGAAGCATTTGGCAGCCTGCAGGTATGAGAGCTCTCCCCTGAGCGTGGCACCTCAGCCTGCTGAGGCTTTGTTCTTGTCCACCAGATTGCAGTCAGGTAAAGTCTTTTAAAACTTAGAAGGAATGTGTAGAGAAACCTTCCAGATTTTTGTTTTTAATGTTCTGAACAAGTGGTGACTGTTGAAGACTGGAAAAGGCAAGGTTAGGAGTAATTAGTCTCTCAAAACAATTAAACTGTGGGTCACAGAAGCTGTTTGGCCCTGCCATGAATAGTCAGCCTTGGTGATGGTGCATGGGAGGTGGAGAGCAAGAATTTCATTGCATGAGGGAGGGGTGAAGGGCTGTTATTTTGCTGGTTAAGTCTTCCAGGAGACAGCTGAGTTACCAGCCATGGACTGACTTTGTTCACCAATTTGCCTGCATCTTTTTTTCTTTGGCTGGCTTTTAAAACACTAAGCTGTGATGATTGCCCTTGGCAGAAGCAAACAAATGAGTTGGCCTCACTCTCCTTTTGCAATATGAAATATGCTTTTAGACATGAAAGCCTTGGCAGTGTGTCCCCACTGCATTGTGCAGCACCTTCTGTGTCACTGTGCCCTTCTGGATGGGGAGGACTCTGCCAGGTCTCATTTGCCCAAGGATTGCTGGTGCAGCAGTATCTCTGGAATTCTCCGTCGGGTTTCTCCGAGTACAGCCTGTACTTCATCACCCTGGACTTTGATCCCCTGCACGCTCTTGCCCCTGTGGCTGTGTGGAGTCAAGCTGGTGCCCACTCTGACCCTTTGCTCTGATGATGCAAAGATCTTTGTCATGGGTTGGTAAACTGACAATCTGTCTGAGGTGAATCTGATCTGCCTGGCTGTCCTCGTTAATGAAGGGGAAGGAGTGAAGCAGGAGAGGAAGGAGCAGCAGATCCAGGCTGGTGTAGCTCTGCTGGGCCATGCCTTCTGCGTTTGGGTGATCAATATCTTGTCTTCCTTTGTGGTCTTATTTAGCAGCAACAAGATCCTGTTTGCTGGAAGCATTCCCATCTCCTGGGTGGGGTCTGGAAATGCTGATCAGTTTAATTTAAAGGCAAGCGCACGCACGGAACGGTCGCGTCTGTAGATGCCACACGGTGGGGTCTGGCAGAGTGTTTGTCAGCTGTCTTTGTGGGCCAGAGGACTTCTCAGTTCCTCTCTCTGTTGCCACAACCACTTATTGTTGCAGGATGACCAGCAGATACTGTGTGTGACTCTGCTGCTTGGCCTGAACCACAGCGAGAACCCGCTGGTGAAAGCCGCTGCCGCACGCGCGCTCGGCGTCTACATCCTCTTCCCTTGCCTCCGACAGGTCAGCACTGGCCTCTCTTCCTTATTTTGAGCCATTTCTTAATGGTTGTGATGAACTATGAGATGTGGGAAATGAGTTCTTTTGGCATGAACAAAACTGATCAACAGAATTGAGCTTAGGCTGGCTGAGCTGGAAGACTCATGTTTTTGCAGCGTGGCCTTAAAGGAGTGATTGTAATAAAATTATGTGGTAGCTGTCGTGGAGATTTGATTCCAAAATAATTTTGAAAGAAAATCCCTTACCATAGGCAAGGCAATGAAAATGAAATGTCATGTGCCATGGAAAGGAAGACTAAACAGGCAGCTCAACAGGGAGTTTGGAAAAGCAATTAGTTTCTTAAGTGGGATTTGATGTGCAGTCCAGGTAATTATGATGTTAAAATCCAAAGCAACTAAAGGGCCAATGAAGTTAAATAACATGTTGCAACCTTTCAGCAAGAGCTGCCCAGGAGAGTGGTGAACTTGGTCAGCATGCAGACTTTGACTGTTAATTGAAGATCAAAGCTGTACAGAGAGCGCTGTAAATGTGTTGAGTTGTTGCCTAAAAATGAAGAGTATATGAATAGAGCTGGTGTCTGTGCAGGTGCCATTTCCCTGGGAAGGCTGGGATGTTTGTTACTGAGGGCACTGAGTTTTTTAAAACACTCTAACTTTGCATCAGCCTTTACTTTTCACAGGATGTGATGTTTGTGGCAGACACAGCCAACGCCATTCTGAACTCCCTCCATGACAAGTCTCCAAACGTCCGTGCCAAAGCAGCCTGGTCCCTGGGCAACCTTACAGACACCCTCATCATCAACATGTACGTGTGTGTGTGCCCTGGCCTGTGCCACTCCCCTCTCTGCCCCTAGCCCTGTGGGTCACACAGGGTACCCATCCATTTAGTATCAGAAAAAGCCAAAATTTGCCTTGGATGCTTCTCTTTAGCCAGTGTGCCTCTCAGTGTATGATGCTGCATTATAAGTATCAGTATCTCTGGGGGTTGAGTTCTACTAAACTCCTTGGGTTGACGTTTTTCTAATTAGTAGTTCTGGTTTATATTCCAAGTTTACAATCCAGTTTTCTCCTTCTTGGACGTCTCTTTGTGTAATTGCATGTTCCTTGCTTACTTTGCTTTCAACATAACCCAGAAGTGAAATGAATAAATATTTAACACTTCCCCAAGCCAAGGACTGAAGGAAGCCTAACCTGCCGTTACATTTTTAACAGGAGAAAGAGTGATCCTATATTCCTGCTACAGAATTGCCTCTGAGCAATTCATTGCCCTCTGTTTTTTATTACAGACTTAATGCATTGCTAACTGCCTTTCTTGCATTGATAGTTTGGTTTTAAATTAATAAACATAGAGGTCACATGTAGTAAGTTCTGCCTTACATATTAGCCTCTCAAGAGTGAAGGTTGTTCCTGTGTAGGAAGGGTTCTGTCCTGTCTCTGGGGATGCACCTCCTGAGCCAGCTGTTCATGCTGCCACTCTCCTGCTAGGAAAACGATGGGACTAAGCTTCCAGGAGGAGCTCTCTGATCTCCTGCTGTTGAAAATGTTACGGTCTGCAACTGAAGCATCCAAGGACAGAGACAAGGTATGACTGAGGGGAAGGAGGGTGGAGCTGTCGTGGTCAACTCTTGCATTTTTATTGAAAAATACAAATAGTGGAAAAAGGCCCTGATGGCTTTGGGGTGTTTTGCCTCGGTGGATGGGGAGCTGTGGCTCAGCATCCTCTTGAGGGCTGCTGTTGGGAGGTTCCCCATGTTGTTTGCACTTTTCCACAGTGCCAGGGGTTGTTTGGGGTTTTTTCTTCAGGTGTTTCATTTATTTTGGGGGTGAGGATTTGCAGAGAATGACCTTTCTGATGGCATTTAGGAAGTCACCATCTGATAAGCCACCATTCTGATCCAGATGGGCTCCTTGTTGGCTCTGAGCATGATTTCATAGCAGGCTTGAGCAAAGCTTTGCTTATAAGCTGAAAGCCAGAGTGGTTTGTTTGTATGTTTGTGTTCCAGGTGAAGAGTAACGCGGTGCGGGCCCTTGGGAACGTGCTTCACTTCCTTCAGCCCTGTCACATAGCAAACCCCAGGTTTAGGGAGGCCATCCAGGAGTCTCTCCAGGCCCTCATTGCCACTGTCCAGAGCGAGGCCACCATGAAGGTGCGCTGGAATGCTTGCTATGCTCTGGGGAATGTGTTTAAGAACCCTGCCTTGCCACTCGGTGAGTGACTCGTCCCACTGGCTTTGGATTTGCACAGCGGGTTGTGGTTTTGATAAGAAGTCTGTTAGAATGTGTTGGGGAAGAGGGAAGAAAGCAAACTGAGCTCGATCCAGCTGCCAGAGCTTTTGCAGGAGGCTTGCCAGTGAAACGGGCTGAGCTCCTGGGAATGCTCCTACAGGCTCCACTGTGCTGCATCCAGCTGGACCTGTCGTGTCAGAAAACGGCGTGAGGGTGGGATTGTAGCTGTGAATAGATGCAAAATGTCCACTTGTCCTCCTAGAAAACCTCAGAAGATTCACTGTTTTTAAACGAATTTTTCATTTCATAACCCCTGATGCTCTCATTTAGACCAGAATAAACACAGCAGATGGAAGCCCATTAAATATTTAGGAGATACATTTACAGCTTTGTGTATTTTGACCGATCGAAAAGATTTCTTCTGGGTTTTGTGCTTCTTTTAGGAGAGGCCCCTTGGACCACGCAGGCTTATAGTGCACTTTCCTCAGTGGTGAAGTCCTGCAAGAATTTTAAAGTACGGATCAAGTCAGCCATGGCCCTGTCCATCCCTGGCAGGAGGGAGTGCTACGGCTCCACGGAGCAGTTCGGCCAGATCTGGAGAGCCTTGGTGGTGGCCTTGCAGAAGAGCGAAGACACCGAGGACTTCCTGGAGTTCAAGTACAGTGCCAGCCTCAGGACTCAGCTCTGCCAGACTCTGCTGCATCTCCTAAGCCTGGCGAAGGGCACAGACCTGCCAGTTGTGTGGGAAACCCTGAGGGAGAACGGGGAGTCCATCAGACCCTACATCCTGCAGTACCTGAAATCGGGAGCTGAAGAGAACGAGGCAGGAAGGGAGACGGACGTGGGCGAGAGGGAGAGGGTGTTGAAAGGAGCCATTGAACACCTCGGTGGGGTGGAGAAGCAGCTGGAGGGCAAAGCCAGGGTAAGGGTGTCTGGTTATCTGGAAGGTGTCCTCACAAACCACGCCAGGGCCACGCAATTAACAGAGACTTAGGAGGAAACAGGGACCAGTAACTTCCACCTCTGCCTGGGCGCAGGGGAGGAGCACGGCAGCCAGAAGAAAAGTTTCTTGTTGCTGGTATTAAACAATTTATTTCCAACTTGCTAAAGTCATTCGTGACGCCTGATGAAAAGACCTGTGGAACTTTTTTTTTCTGTGTTTAGTGAACTCTTAAGGTGTCCTCACTTGGTTTTGTTTGTTCACTTAACTGTTATGCTTGGAAAACAAACGCCTTCTCTTTGTACCTTTTATAAAACCAGCCTCTTCTCAGCTTATCTGGAAGCATTTTACTCTTGCTGCTGTATTCAAAATCATGTTTGTAGAGGAGGGGGCTGGAAGAATTTTGTTTTTCTCAGCACTGCAAATGTTGTCACTCTTGTGTTCCTGCAATAAACCCAAATATGCCAATATTTGTATAATAGCTTGGAGCAAACACACTTTGCCTGCCTGCGTTGCTGGTGTCTTACACCTGGCCTGCAGCTCCCTGTTGCCAAAAATCCCAAATCCCTCGTTTCCAGGTGGATTGTAGTGTGCTGCATAAGCCAGAAAATCCAGACAGGTCCTTGTGGGCCAGAATTTTGACTTTTCCAGCAGCACTACCCCTGGAATGTGTTGTTCTGAACCACGGCTGGGTCTGTTCCTGGGCCTGGAGCTCTGTCCCCATCCCCTTCCTTCGGGGTGATGCTGGTTGCTCTCAGCTGGCTGTGTGCTTGCTGTGCAGAGAGCTGGGGGAGGCTGGAGCTCTCAGATAGCCAGGGCAGCCCCAGCTCCCCACCGTTGCTGGGGACAGATCGACGCCTCCAGGAATGACCCAGCCTGAGAGTTAAGTGCCTGCTGCCCTAACCTCAGGGTGGATGTTTGAACAGAGCTCAGAGCAAGCCCTGGCTGTCATAAAAGCTCTTTGTGATACCAAATTTGTCTGCTTTGTTTTTCCCCCCTCACCACTGGTTTCTGTGGGGCTCAGGCAGTGTGAGAGCCCAGAACCCCTCTGGAGCCCCTTCCACAGGATGTTCGGGACCAGTTCCCTGCCAGGAGCTTCTCTCAGTGCTGAGAGGCTGAGCAGCTGCCTGGGACAGAGCTGAGGAAGAGCCCAGCAGAGCTGAGCATCGCTGCTGGGCCCAGCACCACCACTGCCCTCGCTGGGCCCCATCCTGCCTCAGGAGAACCCGTGGCTCTGCTTCCAGTTACAGATTTGCACTTCAGCTGACACTTGTTGTGTTCTCCCTCTTTGGCTGCTGCAGTTGTACCTGCACCCATCTCTGAGTTTCCACATCTGAAACAAGGTGGTGAATTCTGCCTCTGGAAGAAATCTGTCCTGTGACCACTGAAAGCATGACAGTGCCTGGATTTCTTTCCCAGATTTGCTGACATCTCTAGAGCTGCCTACACGCTGTACCAGCAGAAACAGTGGTGGTAACACAGCTGTGGGACTTGGTATCCAACATGTGGTCAGCAGCAGACACAGGGTGTACCCATGCCCTCTGCTCTAGCAGCCCACAGCCCATGTCAGAGTGTTCTGGATGGAGAAATCTCTGATTTTCTGTACCTCAAGAAATAGATGGGAGCTGCTGGGATTCCCAATAGCACGTAGCCAACCTCTTTGGTGTTCATAAACACTTCTGTGAAGTCTCCCCTGGCTCCTGAAAGACCTACAGGCCTTGGAGGAGACGTGGACTTTGTGCTCTGAGCAGCACTAAGCAGCCCATGGGGGCCCACCAGGAGCTGGAGCAGCTGGGTAGGACAGAAGGGAGTGTCCCTGCTGTGCCTGCCCCTCGGCGTGCCACGCTCTCAGAATGAGCACATCCAGCACTTGGACCCCCATCGGGGAACCTGCAGCTTTCCTCAGACAGAAAGATAGCATCTTTTATCTTTGGGAGCAGAAGTAGTCTCTAGGCAGCCTTGGCTGAAGGTGGTATCAGCAGTTTTCTCTGTGTGATCTCTCTGTTTACCAAAGAGCCCAACTTGTTACCAGATGCTAATGCAGAAGGGGCTCAGCACCTTCTGATCTCCTGAGTCCTTCCTCGAGATCTGGCTCCTGCCTTTTCCTCAAGACCAGACAAGAATAAGGCCATGTGTGGATGCCAGATTGACTGTCTGTAAAGGACCTGAACCAGTTATGGGCTGGCTTGTGCTGGCTCTTCACACTCGTGGCTGCTCTCTTCTGTAGCTGCTTCCCCCAGGGATGCTCACAGACTCTGAGCCCCCCAGGTGTCCACTTGACCCTGAGGTTACAGGAGGGTGGAGGGGGCAGCTGTTGAGATTCAGGCCTAATTTCTCTGGGCAACAACCAAAAAGCCCCTGGGTGGGAACCCAGCTCAGTCACGGGGGTCAGCTGTGCCTGGCCCCAGCCCCACGGGCTCTTTCTGCTGCTGGGGGTTGCACCTGGGCACAGTCCTGAGGGTGCTGGAGCTGAGCTGGGTGCTCCTGCCTGGTACCAAGGTCAGTGATGGTTTTATGTGTCCCTTTAGTGCTAGATGCTCGTTTTTGGTGCCTGGTGGAGCCGTGTGGGCTGTGTGTACCCAGTGCCACCAGGGAGAGCAGCAGGGCTGGACACAGGCTCTGTCCTGAGCAAATGCAGGGTGCTGGGGGCTGCTGTGAGGCGTCACCTTCCCCACCCCGGCCAAGGTTTTATTGTCCTGCCTCTTTATTGTGGTGTTTACAAGCCGGGCGCTTTATGGGTTTTCCTATGAATAGTTTCAAGGAGAAGGTAATTACCTTATCACATGGGGGGTGATTTACAGCCGGGGTGGCGAGGGACATTCAAGCTCCACACCGGCTCCGTTTGAAAGACAATCC
>NW_008587466.1:9545-52449 GCF_000691845.1 Merops nubicus | reverse complement strand
GATATTTATATATATAAATATATATAAACCCAAACTCCAAACTTCATATTACATCCTGAAATGAAGGGAAAGCTGAAGGTTACAGAAGCTTGCTTTCTGAAAAACTCTTGCTAACAGTACCTCTAGTCCTCTCAGCTAAAAGCTTTGGGTCAGTCCCCAGTTACAGTCCTCCATAACAGAAGGCAGGACAATGCTATTAGTTCTCCTAACAAGTTTTTACAAGGGTAATTCTGCTTATTTTCATTTTCCATGAATTTACTTGCATACATGCTGTGAACAAAAGAAACAAGGTGAGTACTGGAATTGTAGGTAGTACATTGCAACATGAAGCTGAGTAATAGATACAAACACTGCTATTTTAACACCAGCACAAATTCTGTTGAATACAGAAGACCCATAAGATTGTTCTTAGCCTAAAAATAGTTAAATAAATAAATAAATAATGACTCAAAGTTGGATTTATCTCTGTCACATTGAACTATGGTTATAGTCCCTTTTGTTGGATTAGCAGCAATGGCTAGAGTTTACACTCTTTATTCTTGTTTATTGTGAGGTGGCAAATTAGCATTAAAGATCAGCACAGTATTGTGAAACCCAAGAAAAATAAGGATTTACTATTTTGTGCTCTGACTAAATGATGTCATAGAAGGAATGTTTGATAACAAGTTGACAATTAGAGAATCTGTCAGTGCATAAAGAAATGAAAACTGAAGCAAGTTTTCACTAGTTTTAAGTACAAATGAAGTCGTATCTTGCTTTCTCCCAGTAATTTAATTGATCAAAAGCAACTTGTGTGCTTTGCTTGTTTATCAGTTTGAAACTCCCCCAGTGCTTCTGGAGTCTCACCAAGAGATACTGTTGACCAAAACTCAAGCAAAAAATACATATGTCCTTTCTGAAGCCAGCCTTTCTGTTTGCAAGCCAAAAGTCAAGTCTGAGTTTCAGTGAGTTTATCCAAGTATAACAAATATTCCTCATCATGAAACACTCAACCAACCCCAAGAGTAGACAATTATTTGGAACCAGTCACCGACTGAGATGTTACAGATGTCATGGAAAAGAAAGCTCATGTATTTTATCTTTAACAGTCATGGCATAAAACAGTCTTCACCAGCATCTTTGTCACTGACACTCTAGTTATCTCCTGTGATACTTTAGGACATTGCTATGCTAAGTCTTGAAAAGAATTATTAGGCAGCATTGCACCCATAGGTGTGAGGACATCAGTTTAACACTGAATTAATAAGCAGCAAAATAGGTCTCTTTATAGCCAGTCTGGATCAGCAAATGGTCCAGACTATAACAAAGAAATCTTTAATCATAATGTATTAGGGTGATTTCTAATTGAAGTTTATACAGAATATACATTCTGCATACTGCAATGTTGCTGTCTGCAGTCCTGTATTAAAAACAAAATCAAGACAAAGACATGCTTGAATATGCAGGGTCCATAACAAATTGGATTATTGCTTTCATTCCTACTTATATAAACTACAAAATTCTGAAGCTGTTCTAAGGATTTGGTGTTCATATGAGTACCACAGTTGCCCAGTGCAGTAAGTTTCTTCACACTTGATCAGCTGAAGTAGAAGTATTTCACTCAGCTAAATGAAATTACTTACATTTTTCATTTAAAATGAGTATTGCTTTTTATTTAAATAGGAAATTGAAAAACTCTAAAATAAATACCTTCAGTAAACTACTGCAGCAAGGGTAGTTCATCAGGCATTTAATTTGGCCAGGATTTCTGCTCTGATATATGCCACACAATCAGAGTTGTAAGCACTTCCAAAAATGATGCCATAAATCAACAGCAACATATTTGAAGGCAATTCAGAAAGGCTGAGCATATCTCATGGTTAATTATGTAGGCAAATTGTGCAACTGGGGTAGTGAAGTTAGTATACTTAGAATGTACCACTGCTTAACAACTGGTGTCTTTGTTTAATTTTAAGGTGAACATTAATGTTCAAATACTGTACCTGAAACTATAATGTTATATTAAACCACTGGACCATTAATTCAAATGAACCTAACACCCTAATATTAAATGACACACAGTTTGTGTGGAAAGGAACCAGGCTTAAAAGTTTGGGCTTGGCATCAAAATTTGTGAAGCCCAGCAAAAAAAGAAAAAAACGCAGCAGCAGCTCAAGAACTGGCAGAGACTGTGATGCAACTTGTGATGAAACTTGATACAGTCAGACTAATAAGCAAGGGAAAGTGACCTAGGTGGACATTAATGTATTCAAATGTTAATTTTGTTGTTGTAAGAGTACAACTGAGGTACATTATTTCTACTATGTGCAGAAAAGATGCCACAGGACAATAACCACAGAACCTACAAAATACCTACAGAATACCTACATAATCTACAAACTTCTGTTGGATCATGTTATCAAGCTTATATAAACTCATTGAAAATGCACACGATTTAAGAAATAAGCTCTTCATTCCATAAAAAAGGTGATAATTTCTTACCATACTATATACTCATATGTGAATTATAAAAGTACTTCAGACTACAACAGGAATGGCCAGTGGAATCCACCTGCAGGTTTGGAGCCTTTAAATACAACAGAGAAATGCTGAGGCATATGATGCTGCTCCTTCTTGGAAACAATCTCAGACTGAATTTCCATACTCAAAACAAAAGCACCTGTCTTTGTTTGCACTTCAACAGCTTTGTCTTCAAAAGAAAGTATTTTTTATAAATGCTGAAAGTGTGACAGAAATTATGGACATACTGTACTGTTATTGGCTGTGATAGAGTTAATTTTCTTCATAGTAGCTTGTATGGTGCTACATTTTGCATTTGTGATGAAAGCAGTGTTGCTAATACATAGACTCTTTAGTTATTGCTGATCAGTGCTTATGCAGTGTCAGTGCCTTTTCTGCTCCTCACTCTGCCCTGCTAGCAAGTAGGCTGGGGGTACACAAGAATTTTGATCCAAACTGACCAAAGTGATGTCCTGTACTGCCTACTGGGGTTAAACCATGACACAAGCCCAGGAAAGATGTAGGCACCTTAATATACCCTTAAATATACAGTGTTCACAGACGTGCTAGTGCAAGTCCCCTGACTGAGATTGCTGTACCTCCAAAAACTGGTACCTTCTGAGTTATAGAATCAGAATAATGAATCACAGAATTGTTTTTGTTCTAAAGGACCTTTAAGGTCATCAAGTTCAACAGTTAACTCAACACTGGCAGGTCACAAATAAAACATGTACCTCAGCACCACATCTTCATGGATTTGTAAATCCCTCCAGGTATAGGGAGTCTACCATTTCCCTCATTGGGCCGCCTATCCCAATGTTTTATAAGCCTTTCAGTAAAGAAATTTTTCTTCATGTCCAACCTAAACCTCCCCTGGTGAAACTTGAGTCTGTTTCCTCTTGTCCTATCGCTTGTTACATAGGAGAGCAGACTGACACCCACCTCACTACAACCTTCTTTCAGTTTGTTGTAGAGGGAGATAAGGTCTACCCTGACCCTCCTTTTCTCCGGGCTAAACAACCCCATTTTCTTCAGCCACTCATAATAAGATTTGTCCTCTAGACTCTTCAGCAGCTTCATTGTTTTTCTTTGGAGATGCCCCAGCACCTCAATGTCCTTCTTGTAGTGAGGACTGAACACAGTATTCGAGGTGTGCCCTCACCCGTGCTGAGTAAAGGGGCAGGTTCACTGCCTTAGTCCTGCTGGCCACACTGTTTCTGATGCAAGTCCAGATGCTGTTTGCCTTCTTGGGCACCTGGGAACACTACTGACTCCTGTTTCAGGCAGATGTTGATCAACACATCCAGGTCCTTTTCCAACAGGGAGCTTTCCAGGCACTCATCCCCAAGTGTGTAGCATTGCATGGAGTTTGTTGTGACCCAAGTGCAAGACCCAGCAAGTGGCCTTGTTACACCTCATCCCATTGGCCTCAGTCCAGCGATCCAGCCTGTCCAGATCCCTCTGTAGAGCCTCCCTGTCTTCAAAAGGATCAGCGCACACCACCTAACTTCATATCATCTGCAAACTTACTGAGGTTGCCCTTGATTGCCTCATCTAGATCATTCATAAAGATATTAATGAGAGCAGGCCACAAAACAGCCCTGGGGCACACCACTGGTGACTGGCTGCCAGCTGGATTTAACCCCATTCACCACCACCCTCTGGGTCTGGCCATCCAGACCCTTTTTTTATTCTGCAAACCACACACCCATCCAAGCCATGAGCAGCCAGTTTCTCCAGGAGGATGCTGTGGGAAACAGTGTCAAAAGCTTTACTAAAGTCCAGATAAACAACATCCACAGCCTTTCCCTCATCCACTAAGTAGGTCACCTTATCATAGAAGGACCTGGTTTTCATAAACCCATGCTGACTGGGCCTAATTGCACGGTTGTCATGTATGTGCATCATAATGGCACTCAGGAAGGTCTTCTCCATAACCTTCCCTGGTACTGAGGTCAGACTGATAGGTCTGTAGTCCCCCAGATCCTTCTTCTGGCCCTTCTTGTAGATGGATGTCACATGTGCTAACTTCCAGTCCACTGGGACCTCCATGGTTAGCCAGGAGTGCTAATAAATTATGGTAAGTGGTTAGGTGAGCACATGTACTCCTTTAATGCACACTTTCAAAAAACTCAGCTGATTACAGTTCTTGTACCTGTGGTTCTTCCTTCAGACACTAAGATACTGAGTCAGCAAGATCCTGGTGAAAATTCTTCACTCAGCTGTCTAATTTTTCTTTTAGATTCTATGTTTTTACAGAGACTTTCAGGCTAGAAAATATTTCTCATATTTTTGAAGTATCTTGTACTACGAAGAAGAAACTTCATGAGATTCTTTGCAAGGAGGAAATACGAATTCACTGACTACACTTTTTATCCCTGTCAAGAACACATCTCTACACCCCGAAAAGCACAGAACAAGGATGGTCTTAATGCAGCATCATATCCTGCCATATGCTCAACTTGCCAAGTCATCTCATCCACAAATGGATTAATAACCATGAGTCATTTCAGTAGTTAATTCTTTATTATTGTTGGCATATTAAAGCACCTATAGCACCACTGATGGTTAGAGATATTTGAATTATAGATATCAATGATTTAGATCTATTTGCTTTTACATCATTACCATTATTTGCCTTAATAGCTGATGTATCTATAAGGAATTTGGAAGAATTCTGAGAAAGCAATAAAACAAATTTATTATCCTCTTTTGAAACAGTTTCTATTCAATTTGTAAAAAAATTCCCTCTCATATTCTATTTCACTTTGTGTCCATCTTCCTTACAGGTGGGATCTTGCTCTGCATAGCAGAAAGCAACAGTATTTCTTGATCTCTGTTGGAAACAGCCTTATTTAGTAAAACCTGGGATAGCATCTGCTGCAATTACAACAGCATCACCTCACATTCCTGTGATTTATGCCTTGGAACCTGGTTCCTTTTCAAACTCCAGTTTAGAAAAGAAAACATGTTTTATAACTCAAAAACCTGTAGCACACAAATGACACACACACAAAAAAATCAGGTTAGACTTTCACTCCATATTAAAGACCTTCCTCTGCCTACTATACCATAGGTAAGGGCTTTGTAGGATTCTGCAGTGCAGATTTTGAAGTTCCCCTGACTTGGGGTACATTAAATTTGTGAAATCTTATTTCCATCTTTAGCATAATAGTTACAAGTTCCATGCTCTCATGCTGTCTAGCCATTCTGCCTTGGGCCTTGAATTCAACTTCAGCATTGTTTAGAATGGTAAAATATTAATTCAATTTTGGCTTATGCCTCTTTTGTACTCCCTTTTAATTCCATCTCTATGCACTTTTTGTTTACATGACTGAAGAAACTTTATCACTGGGTTCAAGTTTCTGGTCAAGATCTTCTTATTTTGTTTTTGGGTCCATACAAAGATGTAAATTCTGGGACTGTGGTACTCATGAAATCACTGTGTTCATTCATAAGCAAATAGCTCTGATAAGGGGTTGTGTGTGAATACTCATTAATTCTTATATTTCTTGTATTTTATTAAGATCTTTAAAATTTGCAGAGTTGCTTTATTTGCATAGAGAGACGTGCTGAAGAATGCTGAGTATTTTTCTTAAGAATAAACACTTTCTTTAACAAAGGTGTAAGTTGAGAGACAAGGTTTTTTTGGTCTACAAACAATGTCCTTGCAAGCACATAAAAGAACCAAGTGTTCTGCTTCATGATGACCCGGCGTTGATGGTGATTTGGGTCACTAAATCTGAACACAATCCTGTCACTGTTCTAAAGGGTACAAGAAAAAAAATCAGCACTACTGAAGAAAATGTGGTTCAAACATGGCAGGTAAATTGTCCCTCATTTTTTCTCTACAGCTGATGAAAGTGGTCTTTTTCCTTTAAGTGCTCACTACTAAGGTCTCTTAACAGCCAGTGGCATTACATTAAAAAATAAACAAGTAGTGATATATTGGTAGCTACAGGTCACTTTCACAGTAAGGATGAGGCTATATATGTATAAAATACGTTGAATGCTTGAGACAGGAGAAAGGCTGGACATGAATTTCAAGCTCATGAATAGCAATTGAAGTGAAAGAAGGGTACTATACGTCATCTCTAGAAGCAGAAATTTTAAGTCTTAACAATTATTTTTAAGCAGAGAGTCAAGCGTCTGGGCATGTAAGGCAGCCACAGGACAGATGACATAGAGATGGTAGTGGTAGAAATCTGAATTCTGAGGTTACCATGGCTTTTTTCCTGGAGCACTATTAGTCATGTTACCTATGGCCATTTGATATCTCAGTGAAACATTTCACTGATCTTTTTTACTGATACAGAAAAAATATTCTTCAGGACCTTACAACTTGTTATGAATGTCTTGGCATTATTCCCTTAGATCAAATAAGTCATTCATATATATAACTGTGAACAATTCACGTATAGTAACTACTCCTTAGCCTAGACTATAGAAATTGCATTTAGATTCAAATACATTGTCAATCACCCTTGATGGCTTTTAAAATCAATTTGAAAATGTGATTTGTTAGATTTAGTGGCACAATCAGGTGCATTTATTAAATTTGTAAAAATTTCTTCAGGGATTTGTACTTACAAGCCTTGAAATTTTAATTAATTTGACAGCATTATTCCAAGCTCATATGAAGACATTGTGGATGAAAATAATTTGGTTTAGCTACTTGAATTTACTTTAATAATTTACTTTAGCTACTTCATCATAAAACTGTTATTTTAACAGGCATGAAACCAGTAAAATTGATCCCAAAATAAAAAATAATTTTCTCACCTTTTTTTGATATTTGTTGTTTGTTTTACCATGGGCTCCTTTTTCAGTTTGTGAAATGATTAGTTTTCTGAAGTACATGTGATTAAAAGTTGTTCTTTAGAATTCCCTCTGAAGGCCACCAGCACCTGGGAAAACAAAAACTTCCTGACAATTTCTTGAACAATCCTCCTTTCATCCTTGATAGTATTTCAGATCAAGTAAGAATCACAGTATTTTAACCAGCGTATCTTGCTAGTTTCCTTTTTGGGTTTGATTGTTTGTTTACTTGTTTAAATAGAAACAGATAGTAAGACAGGTAGCTGTTGATTTGCACCTCCTGCATATACTGCACTTCCGTGTGGGGATAGGATTATCAGGGAATACAGATGGGTGTCTTACACTGCCCAAAAAACACATTCCCTTGGACAGCCTTGAGGAAAAGGTAAGTATCCAGACAGTAGAGAAAAGCTAGCAGTAGGGATGAATAAATAGAGGAGTTCATCATGGAAGCTTAGGCAGTTGTTTTCTAAACCAACACCCTTTTTCAATTTGGACACAAACAGTAATGGATATCTTCTAAGTTAACTCAGAGGATCTAAAGCTGTGTGGGCTGAAGTACAGTTCACAAGGTTTGTCAAAGCCAAGGTCAGCAGACGCTCCCAAAAGTACTAAATGAAATTTTGGGTTTGGGTCCCAATAGATTTACATGGTTAGGAAGGATTTTTTGTATTTTTGTATTTTATTTTCTTTTCTTTCCTTAGAAGCTAATGAGCTCTTCAAAGACAAAAGTCTGTTTATTCCCATTGACAACTAATATCCCCAATGAAACAGATATGTATTTTCCACTGAGATTTATACCATTTGCTCTAGTATTTATGTTACTGGCTTGTACAAAGGAAAGAAAGAGTAGCTTGAGCTCATAATATGTTGGGCAAATATCAAGAAGATTAGGCCACATGGTGGAGCAATGTCTGATGAAAAACATACATTTGCTGCAGAGAAATATTTATGCCAGAATACAAGACGATCTGCTGCAAAACACTGTCTGCCTTGTATCGTCATCTCGTACTCCCTCTCCCTCTATAAGATTTTCTTAGCATAAAACCGGGCCATAGCAAAAAGGATCTGAATAGCGGATTACTTCAGAAAAGATAAAGAGAGTTAGTGTAGGAATATAGAAGGAGCAAGATGGAAAAAGAAAATCTAGACCAATTTTTATTAGCAAAAATATTTTTCTTTTGCTGTTCCACAAAGCAATGGCTGCCATAAACATTAAGCAAACTATGGATGTTGAAGAAGAGCATGAGACGTACTTTACAATGTGTATGATGGTTATTATTATGACCTCATTTGAGATTGTGTCTAATAGTAATTATGCTCTGCAGCTACTGGTCCACTGACAGCCTCCTTCACTTCCACAGGGAACAGGGCAAATGCTCCCATGACATCACGTCCATGAAAAACAAGCTATCTGTTAGACAGACTGTTCCTTCACACATTGCAAGGCTGCTGACTTCTTCTACCCAGCTCAGCAAATAGTCATAACCCAAAACACAGCTACTCTCTACAATGCTGAGCAGCCCAACACCTGCCTCTTTCACCCTAGGCAGAACTGAGTTGATGACACCCTTATTTTCACACTGGTTACCCCAGAAATCATGCTGCAGGGGAGGCTGAGCTCATGGCAAGCATTGTCATGCAGGACATGAACATTTCTTTCAACATTTGCTAAGCTTGCTTCAGCACCTGTGTGCTGCATTTCTCACAAGCATTGCTTCACCCCATATGCAATCTTCATCTTAAATACATATTGATGCACTGGATAATATCCTGTTTCCTACTGACACAGAAACATGCTGGGGACAGTTAAGCCCATCCTAAGGCCTTAATGATTTGAATGTTTGCTTTGGATCTTATCTGTTCAAAGCTTGCAGCTCTGATAGCAGTTAGTTACAGTTCTTCCACTGACCTGCCTTCCATTTTTGTTGTACCAAAACACAGAGAGAAGTGCAATTTTTCTGCCCTAAAACTGAGAAAAATTACTAGTCATTCAGACTTTCAGACTGCACTGGTATGTAACTCAAAAAGTAGGGCTGCCTCTCTGTTGTAGACTTTACCTCCTGAATTAATTTCCAGTAGCAAAGTTATACTTCATAGGTGGGATCATTTGCTGTATAGTTAGGTGGGTAAAATGCTTACAGGCATATGAAGATGCTACCACAAGCACTGTCCCTGTTGTAACATCTTCATTGTTACTTCTTCATCTTTGGGATCTTCTGATTGCAGCCTCAGCAAAATGCAAGCATCTCCCAGAACGGTTTAGATGGATCCAACTGCTAAAATTTTAACTTTTTAACCATTGAATAAACAGATGTCAGTACCCTTCTAGCTCCCAAATGCTTCCAAATTCCTTCTGGCTCTACCATCACAGTAGCTTTTCCCTTCCTCCACATCACTGCCCTACAGGACTGGTTTATCTCCCATATCTTCATTTAATGAAAAAATCATTTCATTGCAGCCATTTTCCACATCCAGTTCAAGTCCTGTCCTTGGTCCTGTCCTTATGCCCATGTCTTCTTCAGGTCCATTGTCCTTTTTATTCATATTCAGCTGTAGGAATAGGAATGAAAACTCTTGTATGTGTGGCACTGGAAAAGTGAGGCTGAAGTGAAAAGATAGCGTGAATAGTAAATCAATTTTATATATATATATTGAAAAGACCATCATATATACATATATTTGTATGAAGTTCTTCATACAGCAGGGTTGTGCTCTCCTTTAATACTTGCCAAAAACCACGATTTTGTCATTCTTAGCAGCCAAGCAGAGCATAAGAGTATAAAAAGATTTTAAAACCTCCCCCCCCCAAAAAAAACCAAAAAAAAAACAAAAAAAAAAACAATCAACCAAACAAACAAACCCAAAAAAAAAACCAAGCTCACCAAACTCCTACTGCAGAACAACTTCTTGATTTTTTTCTCCATTTGGAAATGAAGTAAGCATGTAGAACATGCTGCTATGAAACCAAAACAAAGTATGCAAGGTTAATTTCAAGTGTATATAAGCTTTATATAAGATGTGTGTATAACATGGAAATGATTAATGATAGTCATTGTGTAGCTTTGTTGTTAAGTAAGATTTACCAGACAAGCTAATCTAATTTTTGAGACATGAACAAAATAAACACCAGCATAGCATAATATGTTTGAGTATTTACTATACACTAAACATTTTATTCCTGCTTTACTCAAAGTGAAATAGAATTATCAGTTACAATGCTAGACGTCATGCTAAACCACAATTTCTCTTCTTAACAAATCTTCACTTTTCACTTATGCTTCTCCTAGAAAATTCGTAGGACAAATCTTGGTCTACTGACTGATTCACTGGGCTGAATCACACCATGTTATAAGTAAGAATGGGATTTGTCACACATCTGGGGTAAAGCAACTGCAAACTCTTTAATTGTTTAGAGATGCAACACAGCACAGAGCATTATGGGGAAGTGTACAGAGTGTGCATCTCTGTAATATGCCTCAAGACTTGTAAGACCATGTAAGCAAGGACATATCTGTCAGCCTAAAATTCAGAAAGGGATAGCTTGCAATAACAAATGGGTTTATTTATTTAATGGGTCTCAAGTCCAGTGAAGGTAACAGGAATCTTTGTTTACTTGTACTGTCTTTATGATAATTTAACTGCTTTGTAGATTTTCAGTTGTACCAATATTGGCTGGTTAAGCTACACCTTATGTGCAGAAGTGCATTCCTCCATAGACAGCTCTCTTTTAGAAGCAATGGATTGAAGCTCTTTACACTTACATTGCATTTGGGTCTTTAGGTTCCAGAGTGCCCCCAAAGATCCTAAAGCTTCCAGCCCAGTCACCTTGAAGACTTATTTGCTTGCAAGCAGGGTTAACCTAAGCCACATTCAAGCTATTCAAAATCCTTGTGAAAGGTGATCTTCCCAGGAGACTGGCCTGCCTTAATATCTGCCAGGTGTCTGCTGTAGAGTGGACCACAAGAAGGAAATGGAGCATGCTGAGCCCCATCCCTGTGCTGGAGTGGGTGAGGAACCTGGCACATAGTCCTTCATATGCCCCTCTCCATCTTTGTGTCTCTTTCATCATCTTCTGTTGTCCTTCTGTCCTTCAGCCTGCTTCACAATGCTATATCATGCTTCAGTTATCTGCTTCTTTTTCAGCTTTTCATAGGGACCTAAAAATCTTGACCCTTCTACTCAGTTGCAGCTGTTAAGAAGAACTCTTACCCTCTTCATGCTTCAGGTACAGGGATAGGAGGAGGCTATTACAAAAAGGCCTCAGCAGAAACTCCTGTAACATGAGCTTTAAACAGTCTGCCACAGAGGAGACAACATATAACTTCAGTGTCAATAGCTGTGTGTTGGACAGACATTTACACATCAGTAAATTCAAAACATGAAGATCTTCATGACAGAAGATCATGAGGAAATAAAGTAACCTTGTTTCACAAACTTAAATGTAATCTGAAAAAGTGACAGTGTGGTCAGTATATTCCAAAAATCTTCGTATTTATAGGTGTAATAAACAGCTTATATGACAATATATTCATTTCTTGCTGTATGGCTGAAAAATTTTACTTGGTCTTTAATAGTGACCTATTTGTCCCCTAAGGATTTTTTTAAGTTTGGAGGTTTTTTAGTTAATGTTTCCACAGCATTGTCAAGAAGAATATACAGCATAGATGTTCAATATGAATGCAACAAGTGATACATTATTAATGCAGTATTCATAAGCTGATTGTGTTTCATAAAAGAGCCACACATAGTGGAAACAACTGAGAAGACAACTGGTAGCTGGGAAGCAAGACAAATTTCTCAATAAAGAAGCTCTAATACTGCAAGTAGTCACATCTCATGAGGGAAATATGTGTAGACATATTCCATGTATGCACAGGTTCTGCAGCTGTCCGGAAAGATGAGCACAGAAGCAGAACAAATCAAGTCAGTCCAGACAGTCCAAGTCAGAACAATACCAAAACCCAGCGGTAATACAGCTGAGTTTTTAAAGTCAGATTTTTATGAGGCACAAAATTGCTGGTAGTTGCAGGAACACTACTCTGAGAAGCACCATTTACCAACAGTTTATGAAAATTATTATGGCCATGGCTGTGTTGTGATATGATGCTAATATAGTAGACTTTCAGGCTCTGCTAAACACAGTTAAGGCAGGTGTTTGAATGTAGACCACTGCATAAAACATATTAGATACTTCTGATGTATCTGTGATGTGTCTTGGTGGCTTGGATCTGTGGCTTCTCCCTCAGGCAGAGATACTAATTTTACTACAGATATTTAAGGGACTTTTTTGCTTTGGTAGAGGCATTAGTACTAATCTGCTATCACTGTTATTTAAGATACTCTTGTACAAATTCTCAGATTCCCATTGCCTCTTCTCTTTGTTTTTGCATGATGTTTGGATTGTAAAACCTACCCCTCCTTAGCTTCTGTCTGCCAAATGTTGGGGACCTCACTACAAACTATTACTGTTGTTTTCTCTTGTAAGATATATAGTATCATTTTCTGTATGGGCATGATCTTCAGATACGGTACCATATCAATTACTCTGTTTGGCTTTTTTTGTTTCTTTGCATTTCTGCAATTCCTCATTTTCTCTGACATCAGTATTAAATATTACAAGCTCATTGCATGCAGTTTTTTATTAGATGTGACAGCTCTACTTGGTTGATGCCAAAATATAAATTGATAGTGAAAAGTATGAATGATGCTGTGTGAATTTTCTATAGGTACTTTGCTATTCTGAGGTAGTTTTCCTGTTGCATTGGGGTGAGTGATATGAAGTCACTCTCATTGGTCTGTGCATTATACATGGCTGCTATGTTACATGCGAATCTTGAAAGACAGTCCAAAATAATCTCTTTTCTAGCAAGTTTACCTTCAGATTTATGGGCTTTTGGAGAAGCTCTAGGGACTATGGGTTTACTGTGGGTGTAGACTGTAGATTTATTTTCATTATGGCTCTCGCTTATCTGCAGTCAATGTACCATTTTCTGTCTGCTTAGCTTAGAGGTTTGTCAGCTTTTGCTTTAACAGCAAAACCAGATTATTTTGTTTGGTTTTCCCTTCATTTATTGCATATTCAGGAAACTATGACTTTATTCTGAGTACATTGCCAAATATTATTTATGGATATTCTAGAAATCTGTTACAGTTTTTGACCAATCTGTCTCAGCCTTACAAAGTCCTAGGCCAGGTCAAAATTACAGTCTGTAACTGAATTGAATGTAAAGAATCAGATTCATCCATCATTTTACTTGTCTTTTTTATTTTTACACATATCTCCTTTCTTTTCTGCAGAAGGCAGGGTTAGCATATAGTATGAATACCTACATCTTCCTGTTGCACTGAAGAAATCCTAAACAAAATCCTAAGACAATAAATATATTAGTATAAGACAGTTTAAAAAATAAACCCACTGTCTGAAAATCTTAGTTTGTAATGATACCCCTTTATTTCTAAATACAGAATGATGTATGCTTCAGCAATCTGGTTTTGCAGATATGCATCCTCCTGTACGTCAGTTCAAGTGACCTTGTGTCTGCATTTGAGAAGTAGGTGAGATATACATGTATGAAATTTTTAGTTTAGAACATTTAGTATTTTAGAATATTTTTTTAAATATTCCTTTTAGAATATTGAAAACTCTATGTTTTAGCTAGCAAATAATCTTACTCTTTTGCACTCTTAACCAATACAAGCCATGCCACATTTAACATGGCATCATTCCTAAAATAATATACAGTGTTTCACAGCAGGGTGTGTTAGTGTGGGCTCTGTGCTAGTCTAATGGAGGCTAGATGACTCTTGCTGGCTCAGGCTATAGGAAGAGCTTGCTCATGTCTGTTCTAGCACACCATTTAGTAATACTTCATGTAGTAAACATATTAATTAATGTAACTGCATGGGTGGTCTTTAGTTTACTTTTTAAGATGAGGAATAGAGTGAAATGACAGGTAGCAGAGTATTTGGCCTGTTCTTTACCCTGAATTCTGAGTAACCTTGACTTTTAATAATTTTTTAAAGATAATTGCAGATCCTGACTTTTGTTCATGTTTAACCTAATATATATATATATCTTTCATTGGTGTCTGCACAATAATACTTTTCTGTTCCAAAATCCCCACTCTAACTGCTATGTGTATCTTTACAATTGCAGTTGTGGTCCCTGGAACTCCTCACTGTTGCTGCCTCTTAGACTGGCTTCCTTGGGGGTACAAGCTGAAATGGTCCAAGGAAAACAATCTGTTTAACTCCGCACTGAAGGAGCGCTCATAAAATTGGTTATTTCATGTTAGGTGGAAAACCTACAGACATAGCTCAGTAACAGCTTAAGCACAGCCAATTAAATTCATTAAGCTGATTATTCTTGAGCCTTCCACTGAGTTATAGTAGCATTACCTTCACAAATCTCTTTCAAGCTGTTTTTTTAGGTATGTCAGAAAATCTTAGCCTTTCTGTTCATTAATTTTCCAATTTATCTTTTTTCTCTGTCTTCATTATTAAAAAATTCTCTTTGTTTCCATGTTTGGGTATGTTTCTTCATGTCTCATGGCTTCATCTAGAAATCATGGTAGTTTTATACTGAAAGACAGGGGAATATAGTAAGTTTCTAAATCAGATTGTTTATTTCCATGTTGGTAGTTTTAAAATTATGAGGTAGCAATTACAGATTAAGTTCCCCTGCATTAGCAAAACCGTACTCAAATCCTTTCTAAATCCGACAGAAGATGTACTTAAAATGGTGCAAAATGTGATCATCCAAGTCTCTGCACTGACATTTGATTTAAACGTATACAGTGCAAGCTTTGGAGAAGTTACACAATTCTTGTTTCTAATAAATTTTTACTTTCATTGAGATACTTTATGTCCAGTTTTCTGCCATCTAGTCAGGAGATTCTGGATCACAAAAGAAACATTGAACAGCCAACTACTCTCAGTTTGCTGTATTGCAATTTGAACATGAGAAGTTGTGGTGACCTTGCCATTATATGAAAAGAGTACACAATGTTATTTAAGCTGTCAGCCTAGATGTAGTTGAAGATTGTCCACCAGATACTCAGGACTCATGCTAATTATAAAATAAGTTTCCAGGAATCTATTCCTTCATGCCTCTATCATACTCATCTGTCATTTGTTAAGTCTCTGAAATATTCCAGACTTGACCTTGTCCCTGTTTTCTGTTTCTGCTTCTCTCTTCTACTGGCTGCTTTCATATATCACATGACATTTTTGTACTTCATTGAAAAGTCAGAGTGTTTCATAAGTACAGTTTCCTGGACTGTAGCATCATTATTACTTTAAATCAGACCCTACAGAGCAGGTCTTCAAGTTAAATCATACAGTAATCCATAATCCAAGTTTGGAAAAAAAATCCCTTTAATTAGTCTGGTAAAAGAAAGGATTGTCATGTAAAACTATGTATAACGAGGGCAGTAAAACTGTGGAAAGTGCTTGCAGTAGTGTTATTACTTCCTACTTCAATTTGCAAGTCAATATTTTACGAAATGAAAGAAAACAGAGCTCACACATTATAAACGAGCCACATTGTTACACAGAAGAAAATTCATCAGAATATCTGTACTTGAATTTTTGTGTATTTTTTATATAGTATTTAAAATGTGGCCATTAGAAAGAATTAAATAAAATCCTTCAAAAGGTGATTTAAAGTACGGATGCTCCTTTCCATTTATTAGAAAGGGAGCTTCCCAGTCTAAGATTTCCTAGAAGTGGATGCTGCAATAAATTTAAGGCTTTCCATCAATATGAAGTGATTTTGACAGTCATAAGTCTGGTTTTTCAGGCTGTACTAAAATGTCTCACTCATAGCCCTATAAACTTGTATTGCTTTTATGAACAGAGAACTGGTCATTTACTCACTTGGAGGAGAATTGGTCACAAATCCTTCTGTATTAGAAAAAAAAATAATGTGTATATTAGCATTGGGATTAAGTTATTATTTGATTTCTTTCTTTGAATTTGTTTTTCCTTCTATAAAGCATTTCTTGCAACATATATCATGCTTCATACCTGAGAATTTTATCAAATTTGTTTCATATCCTAAGATAAATAGTCTTAAGCATTCTTGCAAAAATTTAAAAAAATGTTACTTGCTCCAATCTTCTTTCATTTTTGTGTCTAAGGCTCAGAAAACATAAACAATAAATAAATTTAAATGCATCAGTTTATAAAATCAAAAACCCTCAAATTCATCATGTAGCTAAAGATTTTATATTTTCATATATGTATTTTTAAGGTACACTACTTTTTCCATCTTTGGAATTAAAATGAGCAAATACTATGAACCATTTTGGGCATACTCATCTGATCAAAATCTATACTGAAATCATGTGTGTCAGTTTAAGTCACCCAGTACGAAATGAAACTGCTGGATTACACAGGATTACCTTCTTGGTTTATTCTGCAGTATTATATTAGCAAATTCTGAAATAAAATTCTGTATAAAGCAATGTCATAGAAAGATTTGCACAAAATCAAGCAACTATGCTAAAATAAAGTGAGATTTAAAATCTCACTGAGCCTGAAAGAGACCTTAGCAGTCAGCTCAAATTACAGAGCAGAGACAGAGAAGATACCAAGATGGAAGAGTGAAGCTAGGTGCAGTTGAACAACAGTTGATGTAGTGAATTAGAATAATTCTTGAAACATTTTGAAAGATACCATTTTGAGGTTGATTAGAAGGTAAGTCTAGTCAGAAAGCTAGGGAATGGTCTAGAAAATGAAGCTGATATGGTGGTATTTACTGGATAGACAGAACTGTCTGGCTGGGATAATTCCATCCCCCTGAAGTTGAGATAAAAAGCATTTATAAAGACTATAAAGAGGGAATAGCAATAGTCCAGCTAAGAAGTGATCAGCGTGACTGAGAATTCTGAGAATTTCAGCAAAAGAAAGATCATTATGAGATCTAATACAGGCAATGTGCCACAGGTGAAAAACGCATAAGGGGAAAAAAAAAAAAAAAAGTTCCTTGAAAGATGAAGATTATTTATATGATGTTGTTTTATATAAGTATGAAAACAAAGAAAAATCAAGACCGTTATGTAGTTTAGGACTGTGTTGTCTAAGCAGGACAGTGAAAGACAATCACTGTGGAATCCTCAGGTTTCTTGTATGACAGAGCTACATTTTTTCCCTTGCTTTTGCACTCCCACCTCCTATGAAATGTTTATGATTTTTTCCTTAAAGAACACCACCATCTTGTATTTTCTATGAACAAAGACTACAAAGTCAGAAAGTAATTGCTTCTACACACCTACTATTCTCTTAATGAGTTCTTCTTTGAAGAACAGAATATGCAGCTTTCATTCTCAAATTGTGATAGGCAAGTTGTTATGTTATGCAAAAACTCTGTATTTTTCATCTCAGACCCCTTATTCAGAAATATAAGATTTGGCTGCTGTAGCAGCTAAATAACAGTTTTAGATTTTCTCTATGAAATGCATGAAAATATTCTGCCAGCCTTGTACATGCCTATGTAACAGACTATTGAAGAAGAACTACAAAAAGTCATTATTTAGTCCAAATTCCACTTACAGAACTACACTGCATTTCTCTGAAATAGAATTACACTGCACTTCTCTGAAATGACACAAAAAATACCAGGAATTATTTTAAAGTGCTGAAATACTATACTTTTTTGGTCATGATGAACAAATATATTTTATGCAGGCCCAGGTAGCCTATACAACAATAACGAAAAGACCCCTCAATAATTAACATAATCAAAATTGTGTAATCTTAACAGTTTGGAATAATAAGGAAAAGATTAATAATGAAGAACTGACTGCTATAAGATTAATTTTTATTTTTTTTTTAAATAAAATAATAGGACTGTAGAGGCAAAAATATCCAGTGGCAAGAAGGTAACATTAGAAACCTGTAAAAATCACATAATGAAATCTAAATTCAGGAAGTTAACAAACCAAAAAAAAGAAAGTGATTTGGAAAAGAAAACCCACATTGTCTAAACAGTTGTAGTACACAGTTGTAGGACTACTTGGAAATGCCTGTTTTATTAGACACGTGCACAAAACTACAATCTGGTGTACATCAATACATGACTAAAATTTGAGTTGCTGGTAACTTGTAACTACTGCTACTATAATTCCACCCAGCCTTTTTTGACGTCACCTTTGAAACAGCAATGTTAACCCATCATATCAGTTCTTGTA
Source organism: Merops nubicus (assembly GCF_000691845.1). Classification (NCBI taxonomy): domain Eukaryota; kingdom Metazoa; phylum Chordata; class Aves; order Coraciiformes; family Meropidae; genus Merops; species Merops nubicus. Next base: position 33,937 of record NW_008587466.1, on the reverse strand, counting down.
TGAACCACAACGTGGACTTTGACAACACATGGTTTATTTTAACTTGGTTATTTTACTTTGTGGTATTATTCAACCATTGTGTTCAAACAGATAAAATTTGCCTTTGACATGAAATCCTGGTCGCACACAGTATTATATATTTCATATTTTAAAAAGAGGAAAAATCCTAGTGGTGTCATATTACATGAAACCCTTTGGTGGCTGTCATGTTATCAACTTGCCCTTCTGTCAGCTGAATTGACTGACACTTTTCAGTGGCAGTTCTACCCCAGAAACCTCAGTTTAAGGCATGGTATCCTACCATACTGCAGTGAAAGACAGAGTGGTTTCAGTGTCAAGTAACTTTTATACAACCGTTATGCCAACAGTAGGAACAAATCAGATGCAAACACCCTTATCATCCTACGTAAGCCAAGCAGATCTCTTAAGAATGAGTTCATCTGCCTCTTCATTCAGCTCCAAAATAACCCTCACCGGGCTGTGAGCAAAGGCTACACCAAGAGTTGTTTCCAGCATCCTTGGCAGTCCCTAGCCAATTATGAAGCCAGTGTCTCTGACTTTGGCCACATGTTCAAGAAGGTACTGCGTGTTCCCTGCGTGATATCAGTAATGCCTTTACCTCCTAGTGAATTCAGTGAAACTGTTTAGCACTCATCTCTTTGCAGATTATGGCCCTACATCTGTTTAAAACAAAATGGTTTCAATAAAAATACTTGATGACAGCTGTTCAAAGAATTTTTAGTTCAACAGGCTGACTGACTACCTGAAGTAGAAGTTGCCAGTACAAAATGTAGTACAATTTTGTTCATGCATAAACATGAGGGGGAACTGCCAATTAAAAAAAAAGTCCTGGCAAACTTCCCTCTCTGCTTTCCTTCTCTTCCTGCCATCCTCTCAGTGTCACTCTCATCAGTGTACCATTTGCCCTGCTGTTTTATATGCCATGTGATTACCATAACAAGTTGGAGTTCTACCCAGTTTTTTTTGGCTCATGATCATAGAAAACCTCCATGGAGGGGGGGAAATATTAGTTCCAAAGATGGGCGTTACCTCTTTACAGGCACTCTGAGCAACACTGCAAGCCAGGACCAACAGGCCACTGAAAGGCATTGCAAGTGAAAATTTTGGTTATTTTCTTCTGCATGATGTTAAGTAAAACATTAATTTCCTCTGATGTTGTTGCTGAGCTGCCGTTTTGTTTGCATAGGATTCTTTGATGTGCTCCCTTCTACTCTCTCTTTTTTTTAAATCTTAGTTCAGTTTTGGCACTGTTCATTAAGAAACTATCAGTGAACTATTGTGTTTGAATTCTGAATTAAACAGGCCACTTGGGGGTACTGTGCTGTAAAGCCAACAGAGCAAGCACCATTAAAAAGGCAGACATCATCTCATTCACAGCCTAAATTTGCAGAAGGACACCTGGAATATAAATGTGTCTGGATAGGACCAGGTTTTTTTTGCCATTAATTGCCAACTGTGTCCGTAGGAGATAGAACTACATTGTGAAGCCAAGAGAAAGTGTTCCTTGGAGTCTCCACTGCTTGCCTTCAGATGTACTGGGGTAGGAAGGATCACAATGAGATAAGTCTTTTCACAGGAAAAAAAAAAAAAGCCTAATATCAATACGCTATTTATTTGCTCCTTTATTGTGACTGTTCTCAGTTAAGAGTTTGCACAGAATTCCAACTTGGCCTAATTGCCTGTGTTTTTCCACAACTTCCCTTTAGAAAGCATACCTTGCCTAACCGTAAATTCAGTTAAGAATCACAAACGGAGATATTTAGGCATACAACCGTTGTAAATCTCTGCTGAGCTGCAACTTATGGAATCCTGTCAGCAAAACCAGTAACTTGCTTAAACCGTAAATTCAAAAGTAGCCTAAAAGACCCCAGATAGTAACTGGCAACTTTAAAGCAGTAACAAACTTTGATGTGTTCTTTTGATTAATTAAATAAACATAGAAATCACAAAATTGCTCTAATATTTTGTTGATCCATATTGTTTCTTATTCAAAGGTATCAGCTTTATACTGTGGCAAGATTATCCAAATTCTTAGCTATATGAAAAGAAACTGATTTATCACATCAAATAATATGCTGAATCATAAAATCCAGTAAACAAATCCTAGAAATACTTCAAGAATAGGTCTACCACTTTCTGCTGAGCTTTTAATTTTTTTTTTGTTTGTTTTTAAAAGAGTGTTTCTCTGACCATATACTTACAGGAACTAACAAGTACAGATTTAAAAAGCAGCCAGACAATTTAAGAAAATAAGTCCTATTTCTAGTAATGACTTACTTACCTAAATGAGTGGGATATAAGTTCATAAGCAGTAATTTCTTGAAAATGAGCATTTGATTTTGACAGTTTTTAACATTTTAGACAGTATCACTAACTGTGTAATGTGCTGAGTAGAGTCCCTTTTGACAACAAACAAATCTTTTACGTTAAATATTTTAAAGTTTTTCACGTGTGGACCTTCAGCAACTGCATAATAAAAATCATACACTCCATTAACTTGAGGTTTCATCTAATTTGATGTGAGAATGTAAAACTGAAAATATAATCTCGCAATATTAACTCTAGTCCCTTTCTACCGCAAATAATCTCCTTGTGTCCTTTTTTCCATAAACAGGTAAACTTCCACTTAAAATTAACTTGTCCCTTTTTCTCTCTCTAAGAAAGTTCCTCCAAAATCTTATTCCTTGTGTTCTTAGAAATCTACTTTCCAGACTATGTTTACTCATAAGAAATTTGCACTCATTTGATTTTCCTGTATGTATCACTTCCCCTCATCAGTTTTCCTATATATTTATGGATGTCAATTGCTGGTTTTATGTCACATTGGACGGGTGAAAGATGTTTTAGAAACATCTTTAGAATGACAACAAACTCTGAAAGATGTTTAAAGGTCAGCTATTGCAAATACTGAAGCTCTGAAAAGTACTTTAGTTTCTGCTTTATGAACCTAACATAATTAGAATCAACATTTTCCAACTACAGGTGAAAAAAGATGAGATTTCTTTGCTGAATTATGCAGCAGATCATTATGATTAATCCTTTTAACCTAAAAAAATCAAAAAGGTGTGTTTCAAAGGTTTTAAATGAGTTGTCTTTTCTGTTTATTTTATCAGTTATTGCTAGATTCTGTGATTTGGAATAAATCTGTCTTCACTGAGTTACTTCTTCATTAACATGTTGTCCACAAACATGTGTTTTCTAGATTCTGCTCTTTTTTTCCATACATGCATCCAAAATTCCTCCCACAGCTCCTTTACTGTTTTATTTTAATTAGAAAACTTAATGTGAACTCAGAGACTATGAATACAGTAGAATCTTACTTTTCTCTTTTTGCAAAACCAGAGTTTTATCCTACACCAAGTTAAAAATATAAAGGTTTTCTTGTTTAAGTCAAAGTTGGCTGAATGAATGGCCTTCAACAAGTGTCTAGGGAAAAATCCGAAGTCTACAGAAAATCTCAGATTAGATTGCTCTTCCTATTTTCTCAATCCTGTGAGCACACAGCGAGAGAAAATTTGACTTAATTTTTGCATTTCTTTTTTTTTTATATAAAAGTCTTGTCTTTTTTTTTTTGGGGGGGGGGGGGAAATGTATCCATTGAGAAATATATGACAGGGCCATGTCATGTCAATTCCATAATTCTCTCTATCAGAACTAAAAGTGCTTCAAGAATCATCACAATCACTTGTTCATCTCACAGTCTCACAGAGATGGAGGAAAAAAAAAAAAAAAAAAAAACAGAACAGACCAAGCTGTTCAGACCAAATTTATCTCCATCACAGAACTCTAAAAAACCTATTTGCAAAAGAAGTATTATCATTTAATTATTTCATTGATTTTCATTACTATCATTGGTCAGTAGATGTTAAAAAAAATTAATCTTGCAAGAATACTGCATGTTTAAATCATGATTTCAAATGAAAACATGATTACATGTTCTGCTTCTTATAGAAATTAAGACACTTTTAAAGGAAGAAAAACAGCCATTCCCTTTTCTATCTACAAAAGTTTAAATTTGCTACAGCTTTTTCTGATATTTGCTTGACTGAAATATCTTGTACAAAGAGAACTAACAATTAAGAGACATATGGAACACCAGATAACCTATACTGAAATTATTTTCTAAGCACTTTATAGTGACAGCTGAAGAAAGGGGATATTTCATTGGAAAATGACTGAAGATATGCAAAGCTGGTGAGAGCCAGACAACTGGGCTTTCACAGTGAAGTAGCCAGAATGCAGAGACTTTCAGGGCTCGCTGGTGGGTTACATTTCTCAATGGAAGCTTTAGGAGTTGCAGTTCCCAGATGTATCCTGACTTTGTTGTGCATGTGGGTAGAGTTGAAGGTATGGACCACATTGAGCCCAAAACTACCTCAGGCTGCCTTGCTACAGAGCTTGTACTGCCACAGCTACGATCATATAGTGGTCTCAGGCTGGAATTTCACTTCTTTCAGAAGGAAAATTAATCAGGAAGTTTTTCTTTAAAAACAAACCAAAACAAAACAAAACAAAAAAACCACACAAACAAACAAACACAAAAACAAAACTCAGCTTTACAATGCACTTCCCTTTTCTGAGCCAAACAAAGTATAATGCAGAGTTTAGAAAATCTCTCAGAATCATCTGTTAAAAGAGAGGCAGTGCGGGGCAATTTATCAGATTATGCTACTAGGGTTTATTATTTCACAAGATGTGTTTGATAATTGTCTGTATAGGAAACAATGTATTTACATTGTTTCTATATCTGTATAGAATATAATTTTAATTTGGTTGCTCTGAGTATGTGTTTGTCAGCGTTCATGAGTTCTGAGTATTAAGTATACTTTCCAGTATATTTACTGGCAAGTACCTTTACAGTACCTTTAGCACATAGCTAAACAGCACCTTTCCAGTAATAAATGTATGTGCCTGTACAACCTGTTGCGTCACCTTGCCCAAAGGCAGCTCCCTAGGAATAACTTCTCTAAGTTTTTCATGGTACTTTTCCTGCTGTGTTGCATAGTGACCAAGAATACAAATCCCACTTTGAAAAATGCTAAGCAGCAGGCACTACATGTGCTTCCTGCTACATACTATAGATGCTTCTCTGTAACTAACACCACATGTCCTGGATTGAACCCCAACACAACTGCAGCATTCTTAGCTCTAACGGAGAGAATGTGTTAATTCATCTTTCGTTTCTCAGTTTATAATGCTCTTTTATCCTTTAAGTATTTGATCCGTTCTCAGGCACTCTGAAGATTTCAAGTTCTATTCTTTTATTGCTCTTAAGCTCCATATATAGTTTGATTCAAAGTAAAGAAACATGTTCAGCTTCAACAACGCAGAACCACCAAAAATAGATTCTCTAGAGTATTTTCAGTCATACACAGATTTCTACAATGCTGCAGCTAGCCACAGTTTAGCTGGCCATTTAAGGTAATTTTCTTCATTTATAGACTTCATAAATTTTCAAAAATTTGCCAAAAATTTATTTGCATGTTGAGGCTAAGATACAGAAAATGCATTACTTAAGCACAGTTCATCCCCCCTGTACCTGCAATAGCCTCCTCCTCGCCTGACAAGATCTAGAATCAGATATTTGCATTGCTTGATCAACGGGTAGTACAAATCAAACTGGGAATACGTGTATTTGGAACTAATTAGCTGGAGCATATAACCATGTGTTTATATAGTATTTACCACAAAATTCTTATCTATGGCCCTGTTGGCTTGTGTTTACTCTCTTCTTGCCTTGTGGTGGGGTCTTATCGACACTGACGTCAGTGTTTGCACTGTACCTTGATAAGAAAGCTAGCCAACAGATTTCTGCTAGGCAAAGAAGTGCCAGGTTTTTTTGGAAGCAGCCAGCCTCAGATATCTACTGTTCTGTTCCTAGTTATTTTGGTGTCAGATAGCATCTCACTATGATTCGGGGGGTAATATGTGCCATTCAGAAGGTATTTTCATCATGCTGACTGTATATGGTACCCATAGCAGGTCACAACAAGCTTTATTGACCTGTTTTCTTATCTTTGCCAGAACAATCAATCTGATTTGTATAATGTATACTTTTGTTCTCTTCTCTGGCCACTCTTGTTTCTGCAAACATGGGAAAATGTACTTCTCCATTGCATTTCAGACTGAGTCACTGTACCACAGTGAATGTTTTACCACCATCTCTGTACATTGCATTGTCACTAGACACAACACCCAGGTGGAGAGTTTTTCCTAGTCACAAAACCCACCAAAATCCCTGATGCTGAGTCCTTCACCACAACTATAGTTATGCTTCCTAATGGATGAATCTTTAAAGTTTATCTCTTTCACTTTTAACATAGATAATTTCATTGACTTCCCTTTCAACACTGACCCACAAAGAATTGCAGAGCAATGGCCAAGGACTTGGTGTGCTGTGGCACAGAAACAGAAGCACTGTTTGCTGTTTGGAGGTTAGGTTAGGGGTAGGGTACATCTCTGTTCAGCTTTTTTGTGCAGGATTTTTTTATTCAGGATTTTTTGTGCCAAATGTTTTGAAAAGTTGTGAAAAAGAAATTCTGACCAAAAAAAAAAAAAAAGATTGACAATCTAAGTAGTGAAGTCTGAGCCTAAGAAATAGAATGACCTGGATTGCAGAATAAACCAGCATGTAAATTAAATTACTAATCTCAGAGGTGGAAGTTGGGTCTGAATATCAGACAAATGAAACTTTACAATCTAGTCTGCAGCATAGTGGGAAATATTTCCTTAATTCATATTGATAATGAAATAATAGGGAAAAATATTATTATTGAAGAATGCATAAATTAAGAAAAGTAACCACATAAATTATTCAATAGGAGTAATCTGTGCAGCTGTTTTTAAAATTCCACTTTAAAAAGAGGAGAACCGGGTGAAATGATCTTGAAGCTGATTGCAGTAATAGTAACAGCAATAACTGGCTTCTCCCTTTTAATTTTTTTTTTTTTCTGTTTATGATTAACATCGTTTAAGTTTAGTGTCTAGTGTCTAGTGTCTGTTTTTTTTACAACTGAAATTACATAACTGAGTTTCCACAGACTTGATATTTATATAGCCTTTTGCCATTTTAAAATCTGTGTAACATATGTTATTTGTTTGTAGGCATAGCATTTTAACAAAGATTATACAAAGGCTAGGCTGAACAGGGACTAAGATCCTAGGAAAGTGATAAAGCTATTAGAAATAATTCTAAAGGTCAAACAGTAGGATTTAACTAGGTGACAAATAAGACATTAAACAGGCCCAGTCTTTGAGAGATCTTGACATTACTTTGTAATGGAACGAGGACTACAGACATGAATTGCATTCAAAGTCTTCTAATGGAAGCAGGGTTCCTATTAATGGCAACAACTTTATCCTTATTCGATAAAAGTCTATGTGGTATCTGATTTAACTCTTCAAAGGCTAAAGATATGCATGAACTAAATAAAATTAAGAAAATTTAAAAACACCACCAAAACAGCAACTAAAATCTAAAAAAAGAACTCAGATACACATATGAGCCTGGCCATTTGGCTCCTTTTTTAGCCTAGGTTATCCAGCCTCATTACCTACAACATTTGCATCAGTATCTATCCACAATGCAATGTTCTTAATAAGCTAAGTACAAACTTGCAAACCCCCAAACCCACAACCTGAAACAATAATCTTTAAAAAGGAGTCTATGTGTCATTTGAATCAGACTTAAAAAAAAAAAAAAAAAAAAAAAAAAAAAAAGAAGAGAAAAAAAAAAAAAAAAAAAAAAAAAAAAAAAATCAAATCTCTGGAACAGCAATATATCAATTACCCGCTGCAACTGACTGTGAAGTTCAGTTTAATTTAGTATACATTTTCCATATTGAATTTGTAATCCCTAGTACTTTCATTACTACTAAACCAGCTCCACTGGGATCAAAAATACATAATTATTAAAGAGACAAAATGACTTTCACAATGTTTTTCATCCAGAAAAAAACACAACTATAAAATCTCTTTTCTCAGGAACTTTTAGTATTGGGGATTTTAGTACTAAAGTTTCAAGGATGAAAATGTGTTATCATTTTTCAACCCCTATTTCGAGACTAACAAGGATGTAAGTACAACTCCCAGTAGATCAAGGATAAGTACTGCTTACTATGAACGACAAATTAGCTAATTCTGCTACTGAATTCTTGCAAAGGCATGGCATACAGGGGAGATATTTGAATTACAATTATAACAGTTATCATTTTATTGAAAGACAAGGAAATTACATTTAAAATTAAAAAAAAAAAAAGCAAACAAATGAATAAACAAAACCCCACAACCAGAAAGCATTTTAACTTCTTTGGGAGAATAACAGTTTCCAAGTTGTATTCATTTGAAGATAAAACTTCAAAAAATGGAAAAAAGCTAGAATTAAACAGTTGGTTTTTTTTTCTTTTGCAAACATCCGAAATAAGGAAAAGCATCTGAGTAAACCAAGAGTCCACTGGGCTTTACAGATTATCACACTGATATTATTGTGCAGAATCACAGAGTGCTGGAGGCTGGAAGTGACCTCTGGAGATCAAGTAGTCCAAATCCCCTATAGATAGTAGGGGTAGATGGAACAGGTTGCTCATGGTTGTGTCCATCCAGGCTTTGGATATCTCTAAGGGTGGAGATATTACTAAATACTTTAATAGATGCACATTTATATTACAGACCTCCCCCTGAGACGTACAAGCAGTCGGTACTTACTCTTTCATTTTTCTCACTTGATTCAAGACCTTTTGGGCTGACACAATAAATCCTTTTTTAAATACATGTTTATGCACAGCAAACCACATCGCAGGTATTGCTGTTACTGAATACCTAATTTCTGCCTCAGCAGACAGCTGCCATTCCTTGGCATCCATAGCAGCTTTGTTAATCTTCTTTTAAGAAAACTAAGGTCTTTTTGACTATGGTATAAAACACTCCTAACTGACTGAGGAGCCACTCACAGACTCCAGACAGAGTTCTGAATGCAGCACCTCAGGATGGCAAGAATCATGCATACCTTTGAGGGTAGGAAAGTGTTTCCTATTAATGGCAACAAGCTTCCAAAATAAACAGTTATTCCAAAGAAATCCTACCACATTGCAAGAATACTCGAGAGTTTATGCAGGCTTGCCTTGCCATGGCAAGTGGTGAAGGGCAAGGCATCACAGCAAAATTATCTTCAGGCATTAGCTAAAGTTGTGCTTTGCAGCTTTGAGGAGGGAATAATAAAACAGCACAGTAAAGAGTTGAAGGGAGCTCCCAATGTCTCTTGCGAGACCTTTGCTAAAATGTCACAGAGCAACCTCCCCCTGCAGGCACACTCAGATGATGTGTGCCAGACATAACATTTCTATGGGACACTGACTAATACTAGAGAGAAAAATTTTCTTCTCTTGGAAAGGTAAAGACTATAGCAGGTGTGGCATTTTCTTGCAGTATCCACAGCAAGTATACTACAGGAAACCAAATAAGTCCTTTAACTGTTTCCCTTCATACTGACTACCTCCTCCTTGCCTGCAGTCAGAAGATTTTTGACATAGGTACATCTCTTGTCTCCTGGGCTCCAACAACAAAAGAGAAATGTCACATCCTTTTGAATGAAGTACGTATTATCCACACAAGGAATTGCTCTTCTGACTCATATGGAGAAGAAAACAAGATTATGATCTTTGCTCCCATCTGTTTTGTGTAGGCTGATGTACTGTCAGTAATATTCCACTCCAAGAAGTGGAAGCATGATGATTTCTCCCATCTTCTCCCCTGAGTACTTTCAAGCTAAAATCTGAACTCATTCTATTACATTTAGGAAATAGTAATAGGAAAAGAAAAACAAAAGTCAAGAAAGACAAGATTTTGCCCACAAAACCAAGAAGTGTTAGTAGGAGTTCAACATATTAACTTTTTGCAGAAAAAAAAAAAATTTAGAAAAAAATGCATCATCTTCTTTCTTAATTTTAGACCTGAACACCTTGTAATAGTAAAAGTAATATTTTTCTTGCCACTTTAAAAACAAGTAACCGTTATTTCAGTGGTCATTAGTTGGTATTTGTTTTCTTTACCTATTTTATTTTTTAAATTTTTATTGTTTGTTTGTTTTGTTAATGAAGCTAATTCAGTTCATAATAACTTTTGGAAGAGTAAAGAGAAAGGAAAGTTTGGAAAAATCTACTACTTCATATTAGAAAGTATGGTAAATGTTAGAGTATCCTACTATCACACGTATTGGTTCCAGAGGTATCAGAATTCTCCTTTAAGGAACAGAAATAGGGGTTTTTTTAATGTGCATTCAGTTTTATGTGGAAAAATAGCTGAGTACATATTTGCACCCCAAACTGCACTTCAACTGCTAATTGCACGTGATTGTAGCTGATTGCTTAAAGTTTCTGCAATTGCCTGTAACTTCATGGGGAATGCAGGTGATTTAGAATTGAATTGAAGACCTTTACAATTATTGGTCTTAGTTTTCTGGTTGATCGAAATTGCATGAGCAATTTCCAAAAGAAAGTTGTACTACTAATGGTTCTGAATTGAAGTCCATACAAGCTCCCTGCAAATGCCTGTAAGTTATATGCATGTTTTAAAATGGTCAGAATAAATTTTGGGAATCTTTCCCATCACTCATTCAAAAGGCACTCAGTTATGGATTAGCAAAGACGTAATCAGATTACCTTTAATTATTAATTACAGTAAATACATAATTCCTAATTTGCTGTTACTGAATTCTCACCCTGTTCTTTATACAAATATGGATGTTCAAGGAAAATATCTGGTAATCCACTTAGGATAACATCCATCTGATTCTTCACTAAAAGAAGATTTAACTCTCATCATTTTCTAATCTGCACTGAGGATTATAAACCAGAAACAAAGTCTCTGAACCCCACATCAAAAAGCTGTACCACAGATCTTTAAAACTCATTATTTGACAGGGGATTTTGTACACCTCTTTGGAAAAGAAGGAACTATCATGAGACGAGTGATTTAAAATGACTGCGTGGTTAACAGGTGATGACAAAAGTGAAGTCACCACAGTAATATAACCATTCTGAGTTATGCTATTAATTTACCAAAACTTAAAATGCTTTTTTTTTAAAAAACTCTGAATACTGAAGACTGCAAGTGTCTTCACTTCAAGTGTCTTAGTATTGACCTCAGTGGAAGAAATTTATAAGACTTCTTGAAAGGAGGGATGAGAAGATCTTGAAAAGCAAGTCAAGATGTGCCAGATAGCACAAAGAAGAGGATCTAGGCAGACCTGAACTATATGGGTGATTCCCACAGCCCTTCATAAAGAGGTGGTGAATTTGTCTTATAGCTTCCCCCCAGGGTGTGGCCGGCCCTGCAGGGAGAGCCATAAGGGAAATGAGCCCCAGGGGTCCCACATTGAGTTGACAAAGGTCAGGGGTCTGCTTGGGGATAAAAGCTGGGACCACCTGCAGAAAGGGAGGAGTGTTTGCTCTGTCGAGTGCACTCCACAGAGCTTCCTGGTTCAGGGGACACCTCCTGACTCTCCCTGGAGCTGGGCCCCGGTCTGTTTAGACCTTTGTGAACGCGGGCTGATCGGGTGAGAGTCGCCATGTGGGCACCTTTATTGTATATGTTTAGCTCTCTGGTCTGGCTGTTTCCCATGCCAGCTATGGGAAACCTCAGGTCTCTGTTTATACCACCTGTTGTGGGCCGAGTCATGTCGTTTGTGGGATCGTTGGGGGTGGCATCAATTATGTACCAGCTGATTGATCTGTTTGTACCCCCAGCGATCATTCATGGAATGTCCTTTTTGCTTACAATACAATCTGTGTGTTGGTTCATCTTCCTGCTGGCTGTTTCATTTTTATTGGGCCTGCTCATTGGCAGAACAGCGGTAGAATACCAGATTTTATTTAATAATTTTTTTTTTTAATATGTTATCAGTATTTATTAAGCAACAGCATATTTCTTATTTGGTGTTTTATTTATTAAAGTTTAGATTTTCTGTCCCAAACACATTTTAATGAAAATTTGAATGGTGTTATTAATTTCCGTGGTTCTTCTCATAACTGTGAGGTGATTATTTTATTTAGCTTAGGAATAGATATAGTCATGGATGAAAAGATAATTCTTCATTTTGGCAAAACAATTCTGCTTCTCATGTTTTAGGACAGGGGAGAGCTACAAGAAGCAGACCGTGTAAGAATAAAATAGCATATATCAGAATCCAAAAAGTGTTTAAAACCTGTAATATCTTCAGAGGTAAAAGTTCATCTTAACAAACATTTGTGTAAAATAGATTTTTTTTTCCCTAATAAATGTAGAGTTGTTGTTTTGCATTGTGCCAAAAAGAATCAAAAAAGAACCCCAGAGACAAAACCCCACTGGATCAGACCAGAACATTTCAAATATTTACAGGCTGGACTGTATTGTAGTAACAGGTTTCACAGGACTCAGCATGCATAATGATACCCTACTACCACTGATCTTTTTCAATATTTATTAAATTCTCCCCCTGTTCACCAAACTTATTTCTGGGTAGGTGCCTGATAGTGAAATTCATGTGTACAAGAGCCTGAAGCACTGAAATCTGGGGGAAAAGGTGTTAAGTACAAAAATCACTTTCATGGCTAAAGTCTTCAAATTATACAAACGTATTAGTGATATTGAATACATGAGTGGCTAGTTTACATAGAAATATCCATTCTATCCATCTCTGAAACTGGACAGAAAAACCTTCTCCACCTCCATCTCTATGATTTTGCTAAGGGGTTGAGTTTGTCAAATCCAACTTTTTAGTTATCTCAGTTACATGCCAACCTGCAGACAGTGAAATCTAGGTTCAAACTGCCTGTCTGGTAAATCTAGGGCTATTCACATACTGTCATTACTGGGAAAGCTTCTACTCTAATCATGAAGATTTGTTTAAAACGTGTACTAAAACCATTTATACATGTAACCCAGATTTTCATTACACCAGTTACAAAATGTTTAGGAAATCAACCATAAGTATAAATCCATTTACAAAGAATGCACAGGAAGCTAGAATTCTGCTGGTTTTGCCCAAAGAATCAGGCCCCCAGAAGTCTGCTGGCTTTACACCCGTAGCTAAACAAATCCTGAAGCAAACATGTTTGTGGTAGAGAGCAGACAGGATTGAGAGAAGAGAGAGTGGAAAGAATGAGTAAAAATATAAAAGCCAAAGAATGAGATACATTCAAATACACCATTTGTTTTCCTCTCGAGTTCACAAATTCTAAATATGGTTCAAATGTTCATTTGAAAGTCAAATTTGTCTTGAACATCTATACAAAGGAACCAAATTGCTTTTGCATGGGAAAACATCCATTACTTACAGTAACTAATGTTTGTACTGTTGGCTTGGTGTTTTGTGTACCAGTTTTAATAAAAAAATCCACTTTCCATGGATAGAAGCCCTGAAAACAATGATTTGCCATGGAAATATTGACACAATGCAAAACACAATAGCATCAGTTCTGCTTTTAGACATGAGTGATTCATACTGCAGTGAGTCACTGTTCTACATAAGGGACTTGATTTCCTGGCTCCGTCATTGCTTAGTTTATAACCTAAAACATTATACTTAAATGTTTGCCATCTTATTAAGTTACATAACTATAATTATTAGTAAAGACTACCAAATTATCTGCAGAGCTACATAATTTGTTCTCCTGAGACACAGATGTAGATAGCAATGTCATGTTTCATCAAAAGCTTCTCATCCTTGACTGTTTGAAGATTAGGTCAGTATGCCATATGGTAAACTTCAAGTTCCCTCCAGGAAAACACTTCTTTATAGTCAATATATCTAAAAAGCTGTAATTACTTGGCCTTAATTCCTTGGGATTATTTCAGTTTTACTCTCTTGTGCTTATTTGCTATATCTTAGGGTTTATTGAGAGCTGGTTGTTTGCCTGATGTTGTGCAGACATGAAATAGGTTGAATAATGAACATCTTTATTTCTAATGTTCCTTTTTTTGTGCAGTAGGGTACTGTTATTTTGAGGTTTCACATAGCCATGTATAACTCAAACTGAGCTCAGAATTTACATACAGTTTTCCAGGGTTATTGCAGACAGGCAGACATACAGAAAAAGTTTATTTCAACTGAACAAATAACTTGAACTTTCACAAGCTGAAAAACATATAAGCAAGGTACGAAGCATTTATATTCCATAATCCTATGTTGTCCTGCTGTTATAAAACAGATTATAACAAAAGCCCACTTCCTAGTCAGAGACATTTGAAAATTTAGATTCACATTTTGAGGCTACAGACAATTGCTACCCAAATCCTTCCTGATATTAATCTAAAAGTCAACCTAATTAAATGAAGGAGGGATCTGGACAAATAATTTTGATGTAAAATGGTTTCTTGTATGTCATAAAATATTTTGGACCAACTTGATGCTAAATAGCTAGTGCTTTCTATGGTCAGAATGAACATGTATTTACTTGCTGATGTACTATCACGTTTGCTTCAGGGCTTTCTAAGTGCAACATCAAATAGTTAGCAGTTTTTCAAGCTGGTAACTGGGCACCTTGCTGGATAAGGAAAGCCACAGTACAAACAGTAAGGGATACACAGCCATGCCTCTCTAACTAGTATGAAGCACAGTGGTCATAGGAGTTCAGTTGTTCCTGCTCAGCATTAGAACAGTAGGAAAAAGCTCATGAGGAGAAATGTGCCACGTGGTGGATTATCTGTTCCTTGAAATCCTGAAATAAGCAAATTATACTTTTCTTAGCATTTAGACCTTTACTTAAGGGAAAATAAAATAAAAAAAAAAGTATCAGACACAGCCAAATGCATCAGGCAGATGTGGCTGGATCAATTACCTGAAGTGCCAGCTGGATTTGTATTAACATTCTTGGAGAGACTGAAGACACGAATTGCTGCTTTGAATTTAATATATATTATTTCCTGCCTGCTGGCATTACTTATGGGACATTTGCTGTCCACTCTGCTGTGCCCTCTGAATGTGGTTTGGTTGGTTGGTTGGTTGGTTGTTTTTTTCCCCCTTCATTTTTAACATGGACATTTTATGAAATGAAACAAAAAATATGAAATTGTTGCCTTAAACATTTGGCTCAAATCACTTAGTACTTAACCAAAGACAAACAGCAGTTCACAGTAAAGAGTAAAGGCAAATGGTTAATACATTTTAGGATAGATTTTTGGCAATAAAATAAATTTGTGAAATAGTTGCTGATGTTTTTTTCTGAAACAAAGCTGCTTACTAGAACTACTAGAATGTTTCTGTGCCACCATTGCCCTTGTGAAGTTTATTTGCGGTTCACAGTGTGATTATACAATTTGAGCCCTGTTAGTGACGAACAATATAGTTTATCCAAAAATTTTATTTATACAAACTAAATCAGTCAGCTTTACAGTAAAATCAGTGGGCTTGACCCTAATCTTAGTGGTCAAACACTCTGTTCCACCATCTAGGAGAGAATTAACAAATGAGCATCCTGTTGCCAAAATGCACTGGAAATAATGAGAGCACAGACTTTGAGGATCTTTATATGGACCGTTTACATCAGATTATGAAGCTTCCAGGGTTAGTGCATTCATCCACAAGTATGCGTACATATCTACACACACGTTCACATGTGGTTTGGATGTGTGTGTTTGTTCCTGTAGCTTTTAAATATTGTTTGCTAACAGATGAATTGTGCATATAGTTTTTGGAACTGTTATTTGGATGCTAGCAAGTGAGTGTTGAATCCTGTGTTTTGTTTAATCATTTAAGTAGTTCTGTGATAAGAGAAAAATAATGCTGTAGAGGTTTTGTTCTTGATTTTTTTTTTCTTTTTCTAAATATATTTTATAGAACGGTTGAATCCCAGTGCCCTGCAGTCCTACACAGCCATGTCCTTACTCCTGCATGAGCCTGCCCATAACCCATCAGGTTCTTTTCTATCTTTCCTTGGCTGGACAGCTGGGCAAGAAACAGCATACTTTGTGGCTTGGTGAAATTGCAGTTGTGTCAACTGACCAGCAGCTCTCCGTGAGCCAATTGCCCAGCTGGTTGCTGGTTTTTTTGGCTGCTGGGTGAGCCTAAACAGAACAGTTCAACTTTGATGTATCAAACAAACAACTCTGGAGCCTGAATGAGGCCCCTGGGCAATATTTTATGCAGACTGGTTCAAAGAGCATAATATCTTTGAAAACTCGATGTCTTTGTCAAATTTTGTTGAAGCTGTCCGAGGGACTCCGGGGTACTAGCAAGAGAGACAGACATAAAGACAGCATTACTGCCTAAGCCTTGTTTCCTCAGGAAACCAGGCTAAAAATGTGCCCAGAGGTATTTTTAACATCCCAAACTGTTAAGCAGTTCTCGAGATGAGGAAAAGAAATACCTATACTACATATTGTTTGGAGGAAGGTTTCAATGCACAAAATGAGAAGAAAAATAACAATCCATTAAACGTTTTCTAAACCAATGGTCTTGGATTGAAAAGGAGTGTCAGTACCTTCCACAACTTACACTTGAATGTAAGTACTATTATAAATGGCTCATAATTTTAAACCTCTTCATGGTGATAATGTGTCTCTTGTTGAAGAGATGTTATCCTTATTAGACCTACTCAGAATGTTGCCCCATATAGATTCTCTATTATATGTTCCCTTTTTGTTCTCTTCCAGAAATAGTTATAGAAGACTCCCATTTCTACAGAAGTATCTGTAACTTATTCCATCTATAGCTGGACATTTTGTGAGTTTTGCTTATGACTTCCAGATCATACGCTATGTTTTTAATTGAAAAGAAGGCTAATGTATCTTGAATATGAAATAAGAATTAACAAGCATGGAGGAAAGAATATTCTTTACCATATAAGTGTGCTTATCTAGACGTACTGGCTCAAGAAGTGTTAATGTAAATATGCGCTTTTTAGTGAAGTATGATTGAAAACAGTCAAAAGATAGGGAGGGAGTGAAGTTTTAAACTTATACTGAAGATGCTGCCTTATATCTTCATAACTTTAAAAATGTGAACAGTACTGTTACAGTTAATTAAATCTACAAATTTAAAGCTACAGAACAGCTAAAGGAATAAAAATGGGGCCTATTGGATCAGCCTCACCTGAGAAACAAAACCAAACCTACCATGAAATAGTAACTAGATCAGTCCTGGAACTGAAGCATAAGCTGTAGAAATAAGTCAATTTGCTTTACCACTTGAAAAGAGTTTATTTTGTCCATTATATATTTGCATTTAAGTAGGCTCAAATGACTTTTTCTAACAAGGTGATCATTGAGAACAAGATCCGAAGAGCACTACAAGAACTTATTGCAAGAGCAGTAAATTAAGTGGTCCAGCCTTTTCCACAGGGTCTCAGTTTCAGTAGGGGACAGCCTTGAGTGAGTCCTGTATCAGGGTCTTGAAAGCTTGTAAGGACTCCAAAGACAAAAAGATGAGTCTGTGTACTAATGTAGAGATCCTGTGAACTCTCTTCTCTTCTTGCCTGTTCTGGTTTGTTTTTAGGTTGTTCCCTGGCACTGTTTTGTCTGAGTGTTGCTTGTGCTTTCCCAAGCATAATTTGTGTGACTGTAAACTCTGAGAACGATTCTTATTAGGAAGAATCTAGTGTGACTGTCCTGTTTAAGGAGGTCTAGCTGCAGACAGGAAAAGGAAGGTTTAGATGTGTGGACTCAACATAGGCTCTGTTATTTGCCTTTTGAGCGAGAATATGGGCCCTGGATTATTTTATTTAGCAACACAGACAAAACCAGTGCCTATGCTTGGGCACTTAATAATCCGTGATAGAGCTCACGCCTGCTGTGGACGAGCCGACATAGCAAAAAGCATTTTTTTTCCAAAGAGAGAGAGACAATTTCAAATACGAAGGCAATAAGGAAGTGTAGAAATAACAGACACATAGCTCAGAAGAATTTGCAGGAGCAGATAAGCACTTGCAGAACAACCCAGCAATTCCTATGGTCCCTGTAAATGTTGTGCCCTGGTTCACAGGCTCCATGGATAGACCACAACAGCAGGTGTGCTGCAGGTGCTAAATCTGTAGATTCATCTTGCAGGGTAAAAACTGTCTACCTTATTTTGGAGCTAGCAGCTGTGCCTTTGGCTATTTCACTACTCTTCTTGATCAAAGCAGACAGGAGTTCACTCAAATTTGCAGTGAAAATTCTATTATATTGTATTATAAGAAAAGGGAGTACAGCTCTTTGGAAAGTGTCACATCTCACATAACTTGTAAAGAAATTAATGGAAAATTTTCTTTCCTTTATTATGTTACAGTTTTTACATTTGTTCAGAAGATTAATTCTCATGAGTAATTTTAGTTTACTTTGAAATGCATTTGCTTTGGTGTACATTCTTTGATACGAATTCTCATGCATACACAAGTGAATGCATAAGCAAAGAGGTGAAAATTCCTTAAATTATTTAGTTAGCTGGTCAGTTAGGACATAGAATCATGTATTTCTCTGTTACTCTTTTGTGCCTTCTGTGAATATAAATGAGAGGTACATTTAAGCTCTCTCCTGTGTACTTTTTATCTGTAACTTTATATTAGATCCCCAAGGTCTAATTCATATGTGATTTTAACATACACATTGCCTCTAGATTACTGGGAGACTAAATTTATAATGCACCATTTCAGCTGTTCTTTTAAATTCATTCTATATGCCAAAATAAAACATTTTCACACAGCTGAAATCCCAATCGTTTGAAAATACATATGTCCAGAAATATGCTATTAAAAGGAACTGAAAAAACATTGGCAAGAAACACATCCCTACCGTGAGTAACTGATTTATATATGTAACTTCAGATTTTGAAAATCAAGAGTAAAAATGAAGACTAAGAAATAATAAATAATTTTCAGACAGAAGAATCTATCCACTTCCTACTGCGATTTTTATAATGTATAAAGCTCTGCTGAAGGTTTTTATTGTTTTGGCAGCATAAATAGACGACAATCAATGTTTAAATTTATAACTTTAAAATATGTTTAAACTATATGCTAATTTTCAGTGTCCAAGTTCTATATACCCTATTTACTTGCTATCATACTTTCAATAAATGAAATTAAATATATGCAAATTTCTTAATGTATCCAGCAATTACGACTTCAGACAATAAGCTTGTGGTTGCCAGCCCTTTTGAAATAGCATTCTGCCTACCTGTCTGTTAAAATGGTTTGCATACTCAGTATTTCCCAGGAGACAGAATTCAGAATTCCCTTATGTGCAAAACAAGGATAAATGCAAGCAGCCTTACAGCACTGTTGTCAGCCATCTTTGCAACCTGAGAAAATAAGCAATGTTATATAGTTGCTCATAGGCATCTGCTACTTCTTGGTTTTTTTCTTCCCTTTTTGCTGTGGCAGTCATCTCTTTCTCACCCTCATCTGTTTTGAGGTACACGGTGCAGCTGGTGCAGAGTCTGCACTAGTAAACTGAACTGGCCCCATGTGCTCTTGTCCAAGTGCCAGGAGTTGTTTCCACACTAAACTGCTGATGGAGGGGACATACGAAAGGGTCAATGAAACTGGTTGAAGGCCAGGCACATTTGCTTGAGTTCCCTACTCTGTGCTGATGTTGCCAGGGACAGCTGCTGCCTTTCATATCTGGAAAGGTGCATGATGTTTTATATTCCTATGCTTTTAAAATGGTTTTGTGTCTTCAGACTGAAATACTGTTAAATTTAACTTCAGGTAAACTTTAAGGTAAACTAAAGTATTTTTTGTTCTAAAATGTAAAAGATTCTAAAGTTTTAGCCAAATTTAGAATCACTATCAAGTGCTTTTCAAACATTTAAAAACCAAGCTATTTAAAATTAATTTTGTTCATCATTTAAATACCAAAATCTGAGAAAATGAAGGCTGTTTGCAGTTCTCTGGTTTGCTGGTTGTTGTTCGTCCTTTTTCTTTCCAGATGTAGTTTCCTTTAATACTCAAAGCAAGTAAGAGGAGCAAATTTATATTATTGCTTTGGAATTTTTGTGGGGTCATCTATTAGAAGAGAAAAATATCACTCTGAACTCAAGTTTTGACAGATTAAAAAAGTAATATGACACCAAAATTTACAGTTCATTTCAAAACACAAAGGGAATTTTTCTGATGTGAGTTACAAGACACTAGCAGTATAAGCCAGATAATAACCAAGTGCATTTACATTTATAACTTGTAATTCGTAGGAGATTACTTTATACCACATTATTATAACTTCCTGGTATGATTGGTACTGAATACTTACCTAATACACTTTGCTATATTTCAGTGATACTGCAAAATATGTAGGGTACAATGAACCCAGTTAATAGATCTAAGAACTGAATGAATCTGTATAGTATGGGTCTGCAATACAGTATAATTCACGCCACTGAATCAGAGATCACAATAGCAGTGTTCCTTTGAAATCTTCTCTAACTGTGGATACACTGTCTTTGAGACCAACATTTTTTTTTTTTTTAGCATCACCCTATTAAATTCTAGGTAGGCTGATAAATCTGATGAAGTTTTTTTTTTTTTGTAGATCTGTTAAAAGATTTTAAAATTACTTTTTACATCGATTAGTAGTTTGAGATTGATTAGATGCATCATGAAAGAAATAGTGAAAAGTGAAAATAGCTCATTACCTTTCTCATCTGTCCGTTTTATGTGAGTGTATCCACAAACAGGTGGGATAATAAAGTAGGATCATTTTTTTCAAATTCATTTTTCAGTATTACATAATTTTAAAATGTGTACATACACTGTTATGTCCCTAAGAACCTCATTATGGGTGCAGACAGAAGCAGGTAGGACTTGGGTTTTCCAGGGCGGACAGGTATAAGACAATGTAGTGGAAGACCTCTTGACTGTAAAGCCAAAATATAATATATAAACACAAACATAATGTGAGATACCTCATTTCTGAATACATATGGTGTTTCATAAACAGCAAGACAAGATGCTAAGTCCCTTCTTCTTCAAAAAGTAACCAAAAAATAATCACAAAACATTTTCTTTTCATCAAAGGCTCAAGAAGTATTAAAACTGAATAGCAATTAAAAGAAAAAAAAATCAGCAAAAGAGGGAAGAACTTGAGTGCGTTTGTTCTGATTCATTGCTAATCTTTTACTCATGAGTACAAACCAGCATGAGTGAGAAAGTTTAGAAAAATAAAGACTTCAAGACAGGATCATAAAAGAACTGGAACACTAAGGAATGCTATTAGTCCAAGATTGATAAACATGACTGATCTTCTGCAGTTACACTAAAACTTTTATGTAAACTTGATTAATCATTGTCACAATGTTAGTATGTATGTATTTTTAAAATAGTAAAATAATTTGCTTTGCCCAGCAAAATATGGTATTTGTGTATTCTTTGAAGAACACTTTTACTCTAAATATATGTTCTACAAGTATTTTTAGAGCCAGCTGTTACAACACACTCTAGCACAATGTTAAAAAAAGTATATATTAGGAATTCCAGATGAAATACTGTTCAACAAAGAAACTAGTTGTTCTCTCCACTGACTTATTGAAGTAATACTGAATAATGCATGTAAGAATATGAAAAATGTGGAGTATGGAAATAAAAGACGTGTATTGTTAAAAAGATTCTGTAAATATGAATCCAAGTTATGTATTCCTATGTGCTTTACATCATTGTTACTACATACTTGGAATAAAAGATTTTCTGGGAAAAAAGTTATTCTTGTCCTCATACAAACTTTGTGTCTCAAGTAGAAAAGTAGATTACTTTTTAAAAAAAGAAGAATAACAATTAGAGAAAAAGATAAGTTGGTTTTCTCACACTATTAAAGCTGTAAAACAGTTTAAGATTGAATTGTTTTATTTTATTTTTTAAATGAACTAAATCTAACAAACCGAGTGCTTACGGTGTATTCTTGAAAGTTGAAGGACATTAATATTTTAGTTCTATTTTCTTTCTGCTATATAAAACAGCATATCTATTATTTATTTCCTAGGTATCAAGTAACAATAATAATTAGAAAGACATACATCTTGGGAAACTAATGACTTTTGATACTTTAATCTTTCTTTCAAGAAACTGGCTTTAAAACAGTCTTGCTTTTGTATGTCATAGTATTACAAAATTAGGTCACTATCATATTAATTCGGTCACTAGCAGTCCAGCAAATGAGCCAACACTTCAAAAGTTACAATGATGGCACATATAGCAGTTACAGAATTTGATGAAGAACATGTCAGACAGCAGTGTTAGACTGAAGTGTGTGTATGTAATTCCTTGTGGAGGTATTCCTTAAAGCACTTTAAATTTAAAGGTAATTAAAAATCTATCCAGGACTTAGAGCCGAACATGACAAAATCAAACAACAACTCAAATTAGAAATGATAGAAAATGTTGCAAATTATTAAAGTGTGTAGGAGTTTAGTTCCTGATAGGCTAGGGGAATAAACGTGCAGAACACAGAGAATATGATCTAGGATTATAGGGGAGAAGAGTCTCTTCTTTACCCTGGGTTGCTTTAATTCTGTAAAAATACTAAACTGTTTATACCAGAATTCCTCTCAAAACAATTAGTATAGACTTACACATACTAAATGTGAAGTTCTGAAATAACTGCAACCTTTATTTTCATGCAAACAACTGACCCCATGAGCTTCCGAGTCCCTCTGAAGAAAATAATCCTTATTTAATAACTAAATGGGAAATTCACTCTTTTCTCCACTGAAATGATAGGTTACACTCAAATGCACACCTTCGGATTAGATGTTTTCTTCTATCTGGAGAAAAACTAAAACTGTGAAACATCTCACTTCAGTTTCTTCACCTCTACAAATAATAGTGTTTACTTTGCATATAAACACAAGCATATTCAGATGACTGTCAAAGAAATCTGCAAAATAAAATTGTTCCATTGTAATTTCTATTATAGGTAGATAATCCTTCACCACATTATTATTTCTCCTGTTTTGAAAGAAACTGAGACCACATGTAGTCATTCCACCATCTTGTCAGAAAGAAATAGAATCATTTAAATTTTTTTCTGAGTTTCAGTGAGTTAGAATTCAAATATGTAAGGAAAAGCCAAATATGCAATACAAATGAAGAGTTACTTAGTCATCTAATCTATTCATTCCACTCCCTTACTATACCATTTAAAAAAAAAAAAAAAAAAAAAATTAAAAAAAAAATATTTTTAACAGTCCACAAGAACGTCAGAACCAAAAATGGATAAAAATCTCTATCTTTAGTGTTATATATAAACTTTCATATATATGTAATACCTCATCCAAAAACATGTCTGAGATCACAGAATCACACACAGAGTAGTTTGGTATTAGCAAATTGAAGTATGTCTTGAAAGATGCTAAACCCTTCTAAGCCTTTGAAATAATAAGAAATATGCCAACCATAAACAGCAGAACTCCAGCTGCCACATACTGAACAAAACTAAATCAGCATGATAAACTGACATTAACATCTGCACAGTGTTTGTAAATGTTGATTGTTCCTTTAAGTAATTTTTTTTGTGATTTTTACATCCCTTCATTGCTATAAATGACAAAACACATATTTCATGCTGATATGACCTTGTGAAAAAAGAGTTTTATCACCATTTGCTTCAACCACATGTTCCCATTCACAATATTGCTTACAGAATAAAAAAAAATATTTGTCTTATGGATTAGAATGCTGGTTTACAGCCGATTCCACAGTGTTACATGATGCTAATGGGGTGAACTCATACAGCGAAATACCATAACCTCTTTACTAAATCTTCAGTCAACCCTTATACTAAAATCTTTTTGAAGTGCTATTTACTTAAGTTTTTGATCACATTACTACATTTTTCTGCTTTAGAAAAAGGGACAGATAGAGAGAAAAGAAGATACACGACATAAGAAAGGAAGAAAAAGAAAACAGCAGTGCAGAGTCTAGTTGGAGTCTCGTAGCTAGCGGTGTTCCCCAGGGGAGAGTACTGGGTCCAGGAAAAAGGGATAGAGTGTACCCTCAGCAGGTTTGCTGATGATACAAACCGGGGAGGAGTGATTGATACACTAGAAGGCTGTGCTGCCATTCAGTGAGACCCAGACAGGCTGGAGGGGTGGAGGGGAACCTAGTGAAATTCATCAAGGGTAATTGTAGAAACCTGCACCCAAGGAGGAATAACCCCATGCACCAGCACAGATTAGGGGTTGACCTGCTAGAAAGCAACTCCACAGAGAAGAACCTGAGAGTCCTTGTGGACAACAAATTAACTGTAAGGTAGCAACGTGCTCTTCTGGCCCAGAAGGCAAATGGTATACCAGGTTACATTAAGAAGAGTGTGATCAGCAGAGCTCTAAGTTCTCCTCCCCCTCTACTCTGCCTAGTTAATCTGTTACATATACAGAGTTCACACTGCATCTCCTTGAATCCTACAGCACAGGCTGTGACCGCCATATGAAG
>NW_008587466.1:0-9514 GCF_000691845.1 Merops nubicus | reverse complement strand
CACGGTCGGTGCCCGCCATATGAAGTGGCAGGAGCGACAATCAGCACTATCTGCTGTCACTGTGTCAAGGTCTCTCCTTAGAGCCTACTCAGCCAGCTGAGAGTTCTTAGTGGTACTGAAGACAGAATGAAATAAAAATCTAGATTATGGTTGAAAAAATGCAGATCATAGCAAAATCAATTAAAATCATTAATAACTTCAACACTTAGCTCATTTGTGAGACTAGCCCTTACTTCAGATTCAATTGCCATTCCCTTTTAACAATAATTTTTGCAGTGAATTTTGAAAATCATCATGTACTTCTGCAGAGAAATACATACTACATCAGTATAGTGATTTAATATTTAGGACTATTTGCATATTTGCAGTGCCAGTAACTAGAAGAATGGATAAGATAGAGTATCGTATTTCCTAAAGTATCAGCTACCATTATATGTCTGACTGTCAACAAGCCATCAGCACGGTGCCCTCACAGTGTATATGCACCACATGTTGCCATCCATTATATAGAAATTATCAACATCATGCAAAAATTATAAAACATATGCAATGTATTAAAAATTAAATCCATAAATACGTTATACACTTCTTGCAATGTCTATGCCAAACCTTAAGGATAAGCAATTTTTCAGCAATTTTTTTTTTCCCAGATATGTCTATTATAAAATTAAAGATAAACATGGGGTGAGAGAAAGAAGGAAGGAGGACGACAAAAAAGAATTTTGTCCAAATTCCCTAACTGTGAAGTATCACCTATTAGGAGGCTGTGACATGCTGAGCTTTATTCTGCAAAACAGAACTCTACATCAATAAAATTGTCTGCATGAGTTCTTACAGCTGGGTGATAAAAAGGGAAGGAGGAGAGGAGCTGGAAAGCAGCTCAGACTTTCTTCAGTTGTTTATGCATGCGATGCAACAACTGAGTGGATTGATCCTGTATGTACTGTACGGGTGCTGCGTGTCAGACTGATCTCCACACAAAAATCACCGCACCCAGAACAGCTGGTCTTACTCTCACACTTGTGTTTTTCACCAATGCCATTTCAGTGTCTTTCTCCCTCCCGCTTTGACAGATTTCAGGGAATAAAGATACGACCACAGGACTTTCATGAGATAATTAATGAATGAATGTCTGGTTGTCAAACCACAGATGGTCTAACTAGTTCTAAAGTTTATAGTGAAAAGAGAGTGGAGACAAGAAAAAGCATTGCTTTATTGTTTATATAGTTTGGTAAATATTATTTCGTATTATTGTTGGAGGTTGATAACATCACTGCTATCACCCCACTTGCAGCCTTGGAAGTCAGGGATACTACAGAAACAGGTAGTATGTGCATTGCTTGTTCTTCTAACAGAAAGTGTAATGAAATACACTATGGATGTATAGTTTATTTCCTTCATATTTAAAATGTGATGTTCTAATAGTCTTTAATGATATTACAGACATCAAAACTTAACTGCATTTCTCCAGGGTTTCCAGAAAATTAATTTTGGTAGGTCTTAGAAAGGACAACACTAAACAGAATGAAACTAAAAGCGTCATCTAAGAAAAAAAAATTAGATACTGTGTTCAGTTCTGGGCTCCTCAGTTCAAGAAGGACAAAGAACTTTTGGAGAGGGTCCAGTGCGGGGCTACTAAGATGATCAAGGGTCTGCAACGCCAGTCATATGAGGAAAGGCTAAGGGAGCTGGGGATGTTTAGCTTGGAGAAGAGGAGGCTGAGGGGGCATCTTATTGATGCTGATAAATATCTAAAGAGTGGGTGTCAAGAAGGTGGGGCCAGGCTCTTCTCAGTCGTGTCTGGTGACAGGACTAGGGGCAATGGCCACAAGCTGGTGGACAAGAGGATCAATCTGAAGATGAGGAAGAATTTCTTTATGATGAGAGTAACAGAGCACTGGAACGGGTTGCCCAGGGGGGTGGTGGAGTCACTATCTCTGCAGACTTGCAAGGCCCACCTGGCCGTGTTCCTGGGTGATGTAATCTAGGTGATCCTGCTCTGGCAGGGGGGTTGGACTAGATGATCTTCTAATGTCCCTTCCAACCCCTAACATTCTGTGAATCTGTGAAAATCCTTGCAGGAAATAAATACATTTAAACAACATGAATTGTAGATTATTTTCTTTAGGAAACATCATTGATCACTTAGCACCAGAGAACTTCCAGATACCCTTAGACCTCTCCTGATTTGTCACCTTCCAGGCTACACAGATGACCCTTCCCCTGTGAAATCACTCAGTATGTCTCTATATGTGTACTGAGTATACGCAGTACACAGCATCTGTACACTTTTGCAGGTATATAGACATCCTACAAGGGAGACAAAATACTGGCTGCACTAAAGCAGTCACAAGCTAAGAGCTTTGCTCTTTTGAGGTAGCCATGACAAATACTACAAAAATAATCAAAGAACAGTAAAACAGCCCCCTGTTATGTGGAAGAGAGAAAATAGTGCGCTATTTACAGCAGCACAGAAAGAACATCAGTTTAAAAGTTTGTGCGTATACATGCAGCCATATATCTGTTGGACATAGGAAGGTCACGTT
Source organism: Merops nubicus (assembly GCF_000691845.1). Lineage (NCBI taxonomy): Eukaryota > Metazoa > Chordata > Aves > Coraciiformes > Meropidae > Merops > Merops nubicus. The sequence continues at coordinate 6,968 of NW_008587466.1, read as the reverse complement.
TAAACACAACAAGTAAGAACAAAACTTCTGGATTATTCTTTCCTGTGAAAGGAATCTGAGGTTTTCAGGACCCCGAGCTGTATCTGTACTGGCCTAGGAGCCCACCTGGGACTCCTTTTTTAAATCTAGCCATGTCAATTCAGGTAATTACATTTGCCCAGTATAGACTCCCTCAGGCAGCACAACCCTTTGGATCCAGTGATAGAAACAGTCACCCAGTATGCTGTAATCTTTTTTTTTTTTTTTCTTTTTTTCTGTTAAAATAAGAGGATTCAGGGCACATCCAGTACATAGTTTGCAGTGGCACAGCAGATTTCAACTGCAGCAGATTAAACAGCTGTTGAATGAGAAATTTAGATGGCACCCTTAAGCAAATTGTATCCTCTGCTATGAATGCAGTAATGGAACATGCATCACAATAAGAGAACAAGAGAAAGTGAATATGAACCTATTGCTTTGGTTTAAAAGTCTCTACAGTAAAAATCCTTTCAATAACATCAGGTCTAATTAAAAATAAGTAAATAAAATCAAGAAACCATCATCTCCCTGAGATGTCTCCAGAATGTAAGTGGGCACAAGTTGCAAAACCAGACTCTGTGATACAGTGACATAAGAAGTAAAAGCTGGAAAGAGAAAAGTCTTAGTCTAATCATAAGCAGCTACAGAAACTGTGTTCCAGCTGTGATCTCAGAAGAGCCACATTAACATAAGGGTGTTACTAAATGCATGTCCCCCAAATAGTTGATACCCATGGAGACCAGCTTTAGATAATGAATAAAAGAAGGCTAGAAATTGCTGAATACAAACAGAAGTAGCACAGTCCGTCATGTATCTATCCCCACACCACCTATAAAACTTGAACTGCATTGAATGTAACATTTAACTTTGGCTGAACTTGATAAACAGCTTGAACAGTGTAGAAATGCTTAAGCAACCTCTCCCACTTTCTGTGCTAACCCACTAATAATTCAAGTATATTTAGGCAGCTTCAGCTTCAAGACGTCTCTAATATATCCTTAACCATTCCAGTCTCAATTACTGCAGCTCGGCTCTACAACAGCATTTACACACGTTAAGTTCCACTGGAGTCAGTGCTGTACACCTCTGAGTATCTAGCTTCCTAGATATTTATGTCAGTTTTTGGACCCAAATTTCTTTTTAGAATAGGCTTTTGCACAAAAGAAGAACCATGTATAATACAGAAGGATAATCACACAAAAAAATCCCAACCAACCAAACCAAAAAAACCCCAACACTAAACGCCTATACAGTTTGCTTTTTGCTAATGCCACATAAATCTTTACATTCTATTGTTTAAAATATCAAAAGGTATTTCACCTTGGTTTTCAGCTCCTCATTCATGCACATACCATTTTTTCCTGATCCTCATATCTTACCATAGGAAGTTCATTATCTTCTCCTTGAGGGGGGAAAAAGAGGAAGGCAGTAAGTGTGGTCTTTCTTGTGAGTCAGGAGACTGTGGAAGTCAGTAGAGCCCTGTGCAGAACCATTCCTCAGAATTAAGGGGGTCCATGTACTGCTGAAGATGCTGCAACAACAGTAGGCCTGTGAATTTTCCATCTAGATTTGTTCATAAATTGCCTGTTCATTCATTTTTTACTTGCTAATGTGTACCTAAGACCATTCACAAAAGTACAGGTGGTTTCTGGGTTGAAACAAAAGACAGTAAAGAATAACCATGAGATGACTGCTTCTACAACAGTTTTTCACATCTTTCTAACTTTTAATACTTCTGTTTCTTTCCAGTCAAGCAGATGAATTTAAGCAGTTTTAAGACACTTTATTTGGCTTTGCATTAGAAAGAAATAGAAGAGGGCATAAGTACAGACAGAAATTCATTTCACCTGCATGCCAGGTGACCTCTGCACCACCTTCAAGCAGGTAACCAGGAGCAGAAATCAATTACAGTGAATGACCTTGATTTTACCCCCAAAGCACACAAATGAAGACTATTGAAGGCAGTATCTGTTTCCTCACTCAGTGAAGTGAATAGCTTTGTTTTTTTTCTCTTAGACCTGAGAGCTTTCAGTGAGGATGTGTTAAATGGCTATCACTTATAGACACTTCAAATAAAAATCTAATAACTCTGTCTTGGCTGGAGTCCCAGAGTGTGTTTTAGTAAACTGAAAATTACAAAACTATTTATTATTGCTAGTAACAACAAGGTACAATTACTACTAGGTACTCTAATTGCATCATTCCTTAAAAATGTCATTAAATTCTGCCTCACAAAGTAAGAGAGGCTTCTCAGTTGCAGCAGTTCCTGTAATACAGCTCTATATAAGTTCACTGAAGCAGTGGCTTAATGTTCTATATTACTAGTAGGTTTTGTTTTATGGTATCACTGAGAAGAGGGGAAAGCAGTAAAGCAGTTTAGAAAAAAATAAGGAACCCATTTTACCCACATGACCTGAACCTTCAAACTTTTCTCTCATGCCAGAGTAAATTCTCTTGCAGCCTTAGAAATGTTTGTTTAAGTGTTTTTCTGCCATTATTTTTCATTGTTGCATACTTCTGCACTTGTGTAAGGAGAACGTAGTGACAGATGAAGCAGAAACAACTGTGAAACTATAAAAAATAAATTTTGTGTAAGTTTTCCAGGGAGCAGAAAAGTGCCAACAAGCAAGGTAAGCTTTAGTGATGAGAAAAAAAAAAATCAGTTAAAATAATGACTTTAAGACATATCAAATATTTTTAAAAGAAAATTATTCTTTAAAGAAAACAGTGTTAAATAGCTTTGAAATACATGGCAAATGTCCTTTGGCAGAAGCTCTTAACTCATGGAGGTCAGGAGAGTTTTCTTCAGAATAAACTACACTTAATGGTTTAATTTGAATGGATCTACCTTAGAAGACAATAAAAAAATTAATTCCTTGAGAGGGGCAAACCAGTCCTTATGTGATTATTATTAACGTTGTCATTGCTGTTTTGGTTTTGGGTTGTTTTGGTTTTTTTTTTCATCAGAATTCCTTGCAGAGAATGACATTTTTTTCATATTTCTTAATATCTAAATTTAATATCTTAATATATGAACATATTGTCCATTTATATCCATTAAAAATAGGTCAAATAGCTTACTCAGAATTAAAAATCTGAAAGTGAAATCACACCCTGCCTAATATTAGCAATGTTATTTTCCTACTGAATTTATGCTTTCCTCTAGATGTGAAATTTTTGTATTTTTATGAGCCCAGCTGTCTGTAATTGAGCACATATTGCAAGACATTATATGTTACAGAAAAGCTACGTATGAAAAATATCCACCACTTACCTTTCTCAAAAGAAATTAATTCTAAGGAGATTTAGCTGCGTAATTAACAATGCACAGTGAATGCAAATGGTGTTCACAATTGACCAAAGCCCTTATTTTTTTCCCAAGTTTATTTGGATACTTCAAGTTTCTCCTCTTTTACACATTATCCAACTCTAGTAACTAAAGCTTTCAAGCCTGACTGCAAATTGGACCACTTACGAGTCACAGTGTTGACAGTAACAGTGAAACAGAAAAATGTACCATTGGTTCAAGGACAGGGCAAGGTTATGGGAAAAGCAAAATCCATCCTTTTTTGCCCCAAACTTCATCTGTTGTCCTTGACAAGTCATTTTCACACTTTATACAGATGTGTCCAGTTCTGAAATATCATTATGCCTTTGGAGCCCCGACGTGTTGTGGTAGTGATGTGACTTAGACAAGTAACCAAAATAAAAAAGGAGCACCTGGCCAAAGAGAAGCTATTTATAGTCTATTTATGTGTAAAGGTGACATAATTTTTTGACCCAAATCCCATAACTAGACCTCATGGGAACAAACTCATGAGCTTTGATGATTTTTTTTCCCCTCTTTTTTGTATTTTCTCTTTTTTTAGATCTTTAAAGCACCTACTTAGACAGTTGGCTCTTTAGTCATACTGTTCCAGACTTAGAGTCAGGACCATTAATACACCTTTTTGTTTGTTTGTTTGCATGTTTTTAAAATAGTACTGCAAATAAACAGCTAAATCATGGACTAAAAACCACAAAAAAAACCCCAAAAACCAAACAAACAAAAAAACCCTTCTGATAAGGTGACAATGAAGACTAATGCAGGAGCCCTGCCAAGAACAATATTAACTACAAGACAGGACCAAAAAAAATTATGTTAGTGATGAAAAGAATAGTGGTGAATAGCTTCACTTCGGATGTGAGGATGGGGTCAAGTGTGGTGCTGTAAGATGAGTGCAGAAATATTAGTGATTTGGATGGAGTAACACAAACAAATGAAAACAGTTATTGTCTAAGCTCTGGCTCACTGGCTATACCCAAATTTCCCAGTGGCCATGCTCCCAACTACAGTAAGAGAGCTAAATACTGTCATTTTTTAACTCATGTGGAATCTGGATGCGAAGACGGAAAAAATAATGGTTTAACAAGAAGTTCACTTCGCTATACAATTAAGCACACACATACACACACAGGGAGCCCTTCATTATATACGGGCATAATTACTGTGTTTGTATCTTGTTCCAACACACAGACCATTTGTTGAAATGAAACACCTAGGAGAAAGACTGTAATGAATTTCATTGCTTGACTTTTGTTGTATTCTAGTCCATTGGCAGCCACCTTGACAGCTCAGGCTGGAGCCCACAGAGCAGACTGAAGAGATACTCAACCTCTTAAATCATGTCTCTTATTTTCAGTTATCTTACAGTTCTAAAATTTCTTGGCAAAAGTATCGAGAAGTTAATAAGAGAAGTTCTTGTTTGTAAATTGTACTTGTGTTTATGGCCAAAATAATAGCCTTTAAACACAGGTTCACAAATAAGATTCCCATCTGCCTAAGCATATCAGGTCTTGTTCAGTAAGTTCTGGTCTCTTTCAACACACTGCACAATTTGTACATTTCGTATTTAAATCTCAGTATTGTTCATTAAATGCTGTATCTTAAAGAATTACTGAGTTAAGAAAGTCCTTATATTTGATTTAAAACTCAACTTTCTGGTTTCTCATTATGAAGAATATTTGAGACAGTGGGATGTGGTGACACCAGAACAAGCTCTCCTTCAACCCAAGCATTAGCGGTCAAATGTTATAATGTTATGGTGCTCTTACCTCCGTTTTCTGTTTCGATCCTTTTTTTTTTTTTTTTTTTTTTTTTTTGACATGTACACTCCTTCGTAGGTGTAAATATGGATTCAGGTTACATTGTCAACAGTTTATGCACACGTACAAGAAGGAACTGAAGAAGAAGGAATACTTTCCATTAGAAGTACAATCCCTCAAATGTACTGTAAAAACATAAAAGCTGCCTTAAAGAACTTCCTCCAAATGCAGTTTGGAGAATATCCATCATAAAAAAAGGAAAGAATCAGAATGGCAAAAAATTGAAAAAATACAGCCACCTTTTTAATACATACCGACCTAAGACAATTCTCCCAAATATATACTTTCCCTAAAATCTGAATTTGCCAAAATCTTTATTTACACTCTTCTATATTTAAATCAGCATCAGAATAGAAGATTCTGAAATAATATTAGTTGTATTACTGACTTGAAATTATATTTCATTCTGGAACACTAACAACTTTAAGACAGAGAGTATGTTTATATCTAGGAAAAGGTAATGGATTTTCTTGAACTAACTTTTAAGGTTACTCTCAACATTCGCTGGTCATTCTAATTTTTCAGGATCTACCTAATAAAGGTTATTATGTACCTAAGGATTAGTAGTAAAAGGAAACTTTCCTTACATATTCAGAAAGTGTATCTGATGGACTCCAAAGTGTTTTGCTGCATTAGCAAAAGATTCATTTATTCCTTCACAGCGCACATAGCAACTGTGAAGCCAAACAGCTGGAAGCCATGCTGTGTGTATATGTTACACCCCATACATTATTACTACCATCTCTTGTTAACAAAGTACATTCTTTAACTAAATCCTTCTTCTCAAACTATTATTTCTTTAAGTCTTTGACACAATGTGATCAATGTTCTGCCATCAAAGTTTAGAAATTAAAAACAAATGCTGAGGGTCTGGGGTATGGTGGCCTGAGAGTATTTTTTAAAAAAACTGTTGATCTAAGTTTTCCACTTTTTAGTTGATATTATGTTATCATTTCATCTACATATTCAAAAGAACTCACAGTAATTTGTAATTAATAGTACAGTAATGCACTGTATAACTAAAACTGGCCTGCAGTGTATCCTGGGAAATAACTTGTATACAATGTTTCCCTTTAATTCTCTAATTGCATCATTGTAGGGAGGATGAGGATACACATTTTTTTTCAACTATATGTATAGTGAGAAACTACAGCTATTTTTAGATGGAGGAAACAGTACTATATTACAGTGAGAAGATTCAGAGGGTTTGCACTGAATTTGGATGCCTAACTAGTTATCATAAACCTGTCTAGGAAGCCAGCAAGAATAGTACACACCTAAAGACCTTCTTCTATTTGTGTGAAGCAATGAAAAGAGGTGACGAAGATGACCTCCTATCTCTCATTATGAATGCCTTCAAAACCTACTGTCAACTTTAACAGAAAAAATTTTAAGAATAGATTTTTTTACTGACTTTTTTTTTTTTGTAGCTTTTTTTTCCCTATTTTCAATTTACTTATAGAATGATAGAATCCTAGAACAACTCAGGTTGGAAGGGACTTCAAAAGATCATCTGGTCCAATATTTTGTGGGAAAAGGAACTTAAATTACATTATCTAGCATCCTGTCCACGTCTTCAGAATCTCCAGTGATGTGGACTCCACATCATCCCTGGAGAGGTTGTTGTGGTGACTGATTGTTCTCAGTGTAGAAAGATTCTTTCTACTATCAAGGTTATGCAATATTGCATTATTTTTAAGTTACTCTGTGACATCCTATCTGCCTAAAATCAAGCCAAATATAATTCAAACTATTGCTTACATGGCTAAACTATAACCATACATAGCAAATAAAACTAACACCAG
>NW_008587465.1:38531-46903 GCF_000691845.1 Merops nubicus | reverse complement strand
TCCAACCCCTATGATTCTATGATTAAGGTCTGCCTTGAGAATCTCAGGTTAGAGCATCAGAACTTGAGACTGATGCTTTGTTTATTGCCAGAAAAGCAGAAACATTTATTTGGGATGCTTGCAGATTAATTTGTAGTAAGTCAGAGGCAACAAATGAGGCTGTTCAGGCAATTTTTAGTGTGGAAAGTGAAGAGGAAATTTCAAACATAATAGCTAGATGCCTCATTCAGGTAGATAAATATTCAAAGATCAGATACCAAACCCTTTGTTTTTCTGATTGTCTTTTATATGCTATGTTAACATTATTTCTATTGTTCATCCTGAACATAAAAGGGAAAAATATCTGTGTACATTGGTGATATCGCTGTGAGGAATATTTTGGGTCTTCTTTTCTCTGCTGGAACAGATGGGATGAAAGACAACAGAAAAGGCTGTGTGTAATAGAAGCAGACACTGCCAAATTAATATTCACACTGCAGGCATTTAAGTTTGCTGTGCAATTAATTTTGTTTTCTAAGGAAGGAGAAAATACAAATCTGTTGAGATCTAGTGTATGTTAGAAATATATTGCAAGGGTAATATTATATGAATATTAAAACCTGAAACTGAATTTAGAAATCTTAATTAAAGCACCATGAGTGAGTAGCATGACTTTGAAAGACAGTGAACAGTTGCCATTTCTTGGTATTAGGTGCCAGAAACATCTAAAAATATAAATTCCCAAATGCAGATTTAGAATGGTCAGTTGAGGTTGTCAACTTAGGGTATTTTTGCCAAAACCCGTACTCCAAAAAAGGGTATCATCTGCCACCACAAATAATGAGCTCAGATGGTGTCACTGCAGAATTACTCTTTTGGGCTTGTTTTTTATACAGTCCTGAAATGACTGTTGATAATATGGGTACATCTGTGCCTTTGAGCCCAGGGAAGACTTTTGTGCCAGCTATTTCCCAGAATTTATTTTTTTTTGCTTGCCTAGGACTTATGCTTAAAATTGTTACTAGTAAGGGCATGGTGCCCAGTGGCAACTGCAGCTATGGTGTACTCATATGCACACATGCACGCTGCTGTTCCTCATTGCTCATCATGGAGTTTTCCCTGAATGACTGTAGGATTGGTGCCAATCGATGTACTTTTATTTTGGAGTTTGTGCATGGTGTTGTAATAGACTAATTCAGAATGAGCAGTAAGTGTATATGTACTTCAGCGTTCTTACAGAAGGCTTCCACCATTTGTTCCAGTGTCATTGGGTGTGTGGGTTAGGGTCACCACAGAGCAACAACGTGGTGGTGCTGGAGGCTTCTGTGGCAGAGCACTGGCTGCACTGCTTTGTGCTTGGGCACTGAACCGTGGGCCAGTGCCTTCGTCAGCCTCACCTTGCACATGAGTTTTCCCTCATGGAGTCAGTAACTTCTGACTTTCGCAGTCCGGCTGTCTTGGGTCCAACCCTTTGTCCCGAGGTTATATCTTTTTCTATTTTCCTCTCTTTTCACTGCTGGAATCCTTCAACAGTCAGTTGTCTCAGTAACCTAACTTCTGGTTAAATTATTTTTTTCCTTTGTGCATCCTCTTGCCTTTCCAGAAGTGCAGCGCCTGGCCTGACACTGCTTCTTCTGGAGGGACTGGGATGTTGTGTTTGAGTATTTGAAACCTTTTACAAGTAGACCCAAAGCCTTTAAGACAGTAGAGGACTTCCTGTTGATTTTGAGCTATCTAGCTGCTCTATTCTTCAGAGCAATGCTGTCTCTGGCCACTTGGCTTTGATAATTGTGACACTGGGACAGGTAGAAAGGAAGCTGAAGGGCAGTTGCTTCCTCAGTTTAAAAATTGACTCTGGTGTCAACAGCCTAAGAGAAGAGGCTTGATACAGCAGTTAAATATAGATTTCTACCAAACAGGCACAACTCGGATTTAAAAATTCTTAGGAAATCTGTATTAGAAGGTTAATCAATATCTTTAAATAAATGGTTTGAAAACCACAAAGGCTTTATTATGTCTTTATTAAGTTTGTTGGTATTTTTAATCAGAAGATACTACAATTACATCTTCAGTATTTTAGACTAATTTCACGGATTCCTAGGAAGAATTCATTGCAGTCATTCTCATGGGAACTTTAAAAATGAAACGTCTTCCAATTAGAATTGAAAAGGATAGAATGTGAATCAGTTTTCACATATGAATCAATACTTGTAATGTCACTGGAATATTAGCTAGTTTTTATATGCTGTATACAAATTATTTTGATCTTTTATATGATTTCAATATATAAAAAACGTTCTGCATATGGAAGGCTGAGTTTTTAGTATGATAGTTACAGATTTGGGAGATGTACAAAGGTCTTACTTCTGATTTTGTATGAACATTTCAAACTCTGCAAACTTTTGGATTCATAATGATATATGAGTCCAAAGCCTTCTAAGTGAACTTACTAATTTCAAAAAAGAATAAAGTATGGTTTCATGGAAGGAAATATTTTTCTTTTGAAATCTACTGTCCTGTGTGTAGCTGCTGAGCTTTCATAAGATACCTTTTACTTGAAGATAGAAGAATTGGGAGAGTGAAAGAGGGGGTTGTGTTGGTTGATTGGTTAGTTGTGGTTTGTTTTTGTATTACATTTTTAAAATTTATTAAGTGTATAGCATTTAGAAATTAGGAGATATCAGAAATAATCTACTGTGTGCAAGGAGTGAAATAGTAGGATGATAAGAGGGCAGGAGCCTGACAGATCTTCTAGGAGAGAGCAATAAAGGGCAGGAGCACCCATGCTCAGACCACCCGGGCAGTAATGCGGTCACATCTGTAAAGGTCTGTAAGGATTGTGTTGTATTCCATTACACTATCACAGGCCAAATTAGGGCTTTGCAGCATTGTGGCTGTAAGATGAATTTATTTAACGTGTATTCTACAGCTTGTAAGTACACACAACCTGTATTTTCTTGTGGATGCAGTTACCATCCCTGGTGCATACAGTACCATGGTCTTTGAAGAATTGGCAGAAGTTAGAGAAATAGTTTGTGAGCTAGTAGTCCTATCTAATCACTTTGAACTAGCTGCATTGTCCCAAGTATTTGTGCAGTGCCTCTGTCCTTCTACAAGAAGATAAATGTATGTATATTAATGAATTTGTTGCTGATAGGAATAGCGGAGCTGACACTGTCAGGGTTGAGTCACGTATCTTGGCCATGGAGAGGGCTATTTTGAAATGGACATTTTTATGTAGTTTCCACTTGTACATGTTGAAATTATTATTGTAAATATAGATGTATCTGTCATGTGTTTGTAATTAGAAAATTGTAAACAAAGCTCCGATACTCCAGTGATAGGTGACAGTGTGGTATCTTTAGGCAGTTCTTTCAGTGCTGTCTAACAAAATGTGAAATTATTTCCACAGGAAGCTCCATTAACAGGGTTACTCAAAGCTGTCCTATATAAAGCTCCACAGAGCATATGTGGGGAATCTGATCCTGCTGGGGTGAAGAAAAGAACTAGAGGTGAAACATTCTGAAAATGTGCTGACTGAAAAGAGGTGCTGTGCAAACTGAATAACACTTTCCCTTGCTGTGCATGGAAAAAATTCCTCTTTTGTTCTTAACTGAAAAATGACTGGAAGATAGATCTTGTAAGAAACACTGAAATTACTGGGTTTTTGAACACTTCATAGTGCATTTATGAACATACTATTTTCCTTCTGCCTGCCTGGAGGGAAAGCCTGGGACATCTAGCATGATTCCATTCAGATACTGAACTGCGGATTAAAAGTTGGCGCATAAATTGCAGTTATCTTTTTATTATCCATAAGCAAAAACTAGAAGTAGTGCTTTTCCCAAAAGAAAAATAAATGTTTAGCACAGGAACCTGCTTTGTCTTCAGAAAGCATCTGTGGACCAGCTTCAAAAGAAAGGCTGTTCCTTTTTTTTTCATTACCTTTTGAGATTCCATTATTCTCAGCTTGCCTCTGGCTCTTACAGTTAGAGTACAGCTTATATAGTCCCTTAAGGCCAAGGAGCAAACAAAAGGACTAGCTTGGTTTTTAAATTTATTTAATTATATCGCTATGTACATTTAGCAAGTCTGTTGATTTTAGTAAGGACAGATTTTTGGTTTTGGGATCCCAGACAGCTTATAGCAGGCATTAGTGCTTTCCAGCATTAGAATACTCTGTAACATTAAACATAATTTAAATTAAACTGAAGTTGTCAGAATAAATGAATAGCTGAATGAGGTATATTTTGTGAAACATCTGGGGGATTTCTTTCTCTGCTTTCATACTTATTAATTTTCAGAGCACACTTACCTGCAGTGAGACTCTGGAGTTTGTTTCATCTGCTGCAGGGTAGTACTGGTGGATAACTGCAAATAGTCATCCATCTTCCATCTCTTCCCAAAAGCCTCAGTGGTCTCTGTTTATAAAATTGGGATGATTGCAGTGATTTTCTTTCATAAAGGTTCTGTTGAAGGGCTAGGCACTTGTGTATTGAGGGAAAGACAAGGTGAAAAAAGCTGACATTGCTTTTTGTTGCAGTGCTAAGCATATAAGTGTTATAGACTCCAGCCTATTTGTTTTGTGCTGGAAGGTGCATCTCTCTTTTGGGAAGAGGAGGAGGATGGTCAAGGCTGTGTTCCTCCCAGTGCTTTCATTTGATTTCCAGTTCTGCCTGTTACACTTCAGTTTAACTCTCCTGCTGAGTTCAACCTACTTCTTCAATGGATTTAACTACAGGGTTCTGTCCTTAAATTCACAGGATGCTTTGTCTGTTACAGACTTAGAAGTTCAGTATTGTTTTTCTGCCTGATTTTTTTTTTTTCCTTTTAAATAATAGCTGTAATGCCTCTTTGTATTTTACCATTTTTCTGTTATGAAAAAAAAAACAATTCCCCTCACTGATAGTTTCAGGTGAGACCTGTGAAGGACCCACATAAAAAGAAGAGCATGAAAAGCTGTGTGCAGAGCAAAGAAGCCACTTTAGAAAGAAAAAGGAAAGGAATTTTTCTCCAGTCTCACAACAGATATTGCAACAGTATTTTCAAATGACCTAATAGCTGTGTGACAGTATCCCATTAAATTAGGAAGTGAATTCCTTTGTGTGTCTCAGTGATCTTAAGCCTTTAAAGATATTTTTAATCCCTGTCAAACACCGGTATGCTTACTTTGCTTAATAGAAATGGAATTTAGTCTCTTTGGACACTAAAAAAAAACTGGTCATGTTTTCTTAACATAATTCAATGGTAATCCTTAACACCTTTTCATGGCCCTTGCACAGGGATAACGTGGTGAATCAGAGAACCTATTGGGTGTACAGAGTTACCTGTCAAACAGTAGTGAATGTCAAAGGTTTTTATTATCAAAATATAGTGATTTTAATAAATGGCATTCACTGCGTCATTTCGCTTTGTGCTGAAAACCTTTGCAGCACAGTACATTGTTACTGCCAAATGGGGAACTTGAAGGTGTAATTACAGCAGGTAAATGTACAGTGGCAGTCCCCCAGGTTGCCTCCCAGGCACTCATTTTGAAAAATCCAGTATAGAGTTTGAGATGAAACAGCAACATTTTCCTTAGAGAGCTCCTCAGGGCTTCAAAAGTGGAAGTTTGGGCAAGAATATTCAACTGTTAGTCTTAAATCCTAGTCCTACAAAGCAGCAGAGTCTGCTGTGAGTTGGCAGGCTTCAAGTCAGATTTCAGCACCTAGTCCATAGATGTTTTGCCTTCTTAACCTGAAAATAAAGGTACGTGTATACAGCTCCTGTTTTAGAGCTGAAGTCTAGTTGCATGAGGATCTAGTGAGCTGGAAGGATCTTATTGACAAGCAGTGGATAGGTGCTAAAGGACTTTTTCCTTGTACATTGTCGTGTGGGCGTGTCTCTTCTCTGCCATGAGAGATGTTGCTGATGTGTGCGAACAGCAATGTCTTAGAATTGATCCAAGTTGTTGTGAAGCATCCTTTGGAAGACAACAGTAGATATAACAAAGTGTCCCTTGCAGCCCTGCTGAAGCAATTCATCACGTGAAGTAAAACAAGGTGCATTGTGTTTAACAGGGTGATATTTGCCACAAAGTTTGTGTGTGTATATATGCCTATATAATTGCATCCAGAGTCCTATGTATTTAAATATACGATGTTTTTTGTGTAAATATAATTGTTCACATTCTCTGTGATTTTTTTAAGTGCAGCAGATGGAAGCAGGTTTACTCATATTTTTGAAACGTAACTATTACCATTTTAGAGAACAACAGAGTGTCCTGCAAGAGAGACTGGCACTGAAACAGTCTTGTGCAGAGCAGCACCTTGAGACAAGCTGATCATAGAATCATAGAATCCTTTAGGTTGGAAGGGACCTCCAAGATCATCAAGTCCAACCATTAAGCCATTAGGGCTCTAAAGTCCTCTGCTAAAACAGATCAGAATCTGTCAGGGTTGGAAGGGACCACAAGGATCACCCAGTTCCAACCCCTCTACCATGAGCAGGGACACCTCCCACTAGATCAGGCTGCCCAGAGCCTCCTCCAGCCTGGCCTTAAAGACGCCCAGGGATGGGACCTCAACCACCTCCCTGGGCAACCCATTCCAGGGTCTCACCACTCTCATGGTGAAGAACTTCTTCCTCACATCCAGCCTGAATCTGCCCACTTCCAGCTTTGCCATGTTGGTTTGAGGGCCACTAGTCTGCAGTAGGGCACAAGTACAGGTTGTGAGGTATGTTTCCAAATACAAATTGAAGGAAGACAGTACACATGCTAAAGGGGAAAGTGATCAAGTCAACAGTTTCAAGCAAGAGGCTGTGTAATTTTCAGAAGTTAAGTGAAAAGATGACTAAAAAGTTTACAATCAAGTTGTATCAGAGGAAAGCAAAGTTTGTGAGGGGATCATAGAAGATGCTCCATTTGTCATTATATGGGCTTTCAGAGGGTTGTTGAGATTGTTCAGTACTCCCTTTTCCATTTAACAGCTGATGTTTTAAGATTTTAATTTTTTAAGGAATCTAAAGGGTGTATGTAAACTGACTAGTGTGGTAGTTCTGGGACTGATGCTGAATCACGGTGATGAGATGGATTTTTACAGCTTTTGTGATCAACTTTATTACATGCCTAATGTCAAAGATAAGGTTAGTTCTTACCCTTGCTGTGAGTTTACATTTTCATTATCCATAGCTAATGGAGATTCAGCATCAACAAAGTTTTGTCTGGCGTAGGTAATTCTCATTGAACAGTAGATCTATGCTGAGTTATTTTGTAATATCAGTGCTACTACTGATATTAATATTACTAATTTACATTATAGGCATTCAGAAAGGAGGCAGTCAAATCTGTGTGTCACAGAATTCTTGACTGGTGGAGTTGGAAGGGACCTTTAGAGGTCATCTGATGCAATCTACCTGCTCAAGCGGGGGGATTAAAAAGCAAGGTAAGACATTAGGCAGACATGATTAGAGATGTAGAGAAGGAAGAAGCAGCGTTTCAATAAGGTCTCAGGTCTCCTAACTGGTGTCCATGGTTTCTCTGAATGCAACCTCTATGAGTGGAGAATGCTGCATCTTACCACTGTGGTGTGCAGAATATGAAGCTGGGAATTTGAACCACATTATCCAACACTAATTATATCATCAGCTGCTGCTATACTGTTCCGCAATCTTTATTTCAAAAAAGTCTGAAACAAGAGATATTTTTACTTGGCAGCTTTTACAGCCAGCGTGCCTGTTTCCTTTCCCTAGGCTTCATATGGTGCTTAGCAGGGCTCCACACCTGGAGCCTTTGGCTCCTGCCAGATATATCAACTTCATCCTGTCTTGTTTTAATTTCCAGTAATTTGGGATCTCATTTCCCATATGCGGCTCTTGCTTTCTCCTGCTCTTTCTGTGAGTTCATCTACACAGATGAGTTGCCACAGGTGTTACACTGTTGAAGCCATACTAATTCTACATGAAAGTGTCAACTTAAACTTTCTCAAGAGAATCCCTCTCATAACATAGCTGTAAATGGGTGGGACAGGCAGCTGCAAGGACTGTCTGCAAGCCTGCTTTGCACTGGAAAGTGTTCTCAAGCTTGTACAGTCCATCTTGCAGCGGACTGCAGTTAGTGGTGTGCCTGGCCTCTTCCCAGCAGCGGCCATCTCAATGGGAGTTCCCTGCCTTGTGCTCCTTGGTTCTTCAGCACCTCTGAATCTCAGAAATGCCAGACATGATAATCTTGCTGTGTTCAAGCGGCAAACAAAAGACTAAAGAAGAACTTGTGTGTATGTGCAGGATTAATAACAGTTAATGACAATACCACTATTATAAAAATTAATTCTCGGTTCTCAGCAAAAGTCTACAGTGTGCAAATTCACATCAGGCCTTTGAGTAGGTGGAATGGTTCAGGACCTATATGCAGCAAC
>NW_008587465.1:29434-38500 GCF_000691845.1 Merops nubicus | reverse complement strand
TCCCTAATAACTTTTTCTTTTGTTCGTGCACGGTAGCAAAAAAAATGCATGTAAATATTTCAAAATTGTCACCACTTTGTTTTTTCTTCAATATTTAGTAATTTGCTTCTTGGCTATTGCACCACTTTCCATTTCCTTTTGTGTTATTTCAGTTGAGTTGAAAAGAAAAGATAGTGAGTTTCATTATCTCTAGGAACTGATTTTCTTGGACTGAGTAGTTTGAGTAGTTGGACAATGATTTCCAAAGTATTGTGTTAACAAACCCCTGAAAAGCACTGCCAGAATACTCTGGTTTTGTTTTCTTAAAAGTAAAAATATAAATGTTTTCAAGCTGTTGAGATACTTCTCAGTTACTTAGATTTATTTGTTAATTTTACAAGAATTACAAATTCTGTCCAAAAAAGCTCACAACCTTAGACAGAAACATGGTTACAATAGACTTGATGTAATAGGTGGGCTGTAGCAGCCCCCTGTGAAAGACAGAACAATCAAAGCTGTGATGGCATCTTATTGACATTTTTTTGTTTGTTTGTTTTTCTTTTGATTGAGAGCTATAAGGCCAGCTATGGTGTGCTGCTGAATGAGGTAACCTGGGAACTCTGATGCATCTGGAATTGTCTGTAAGACCTGCTTGAAGGGGAGAAACTCTCCTTTTCTTTAAACATTGGATGTCATTGCTTTAAAAGAATACTGACCTTCTGAAAGGAGAAGAGGGAGGAAAGTGTTTAGCGGTGCTTCATTTCCTCCAATACTGTGTATTTTCAGTATAAAGTCAAAAGATTTGTCTGAGGATTCTTGAATGTGGAAATGTTTCAGTTTAGGGTTTCCTTATGTACAGCAGCTCTTGATAGAACAACTTCATAATTTTGATATTCTCAAAAATGATTGGTATTAAAATCTCTATATATCTGGCTCAGTTACTTTGTGTGGCTTTGTAAGTGTCTGCATGTATCTACTTTATAATATGCAATACTTGTTTAAGAATTCCAAGGATACACATGTGCTTACATGATTTTCTTTACACTTTAGAAAATAAGCTAAGACTGCACAACTTGGTCGCTGAAATGGCATTCCCTGCTGGAGCTGCAGTACTCGCTGTGGTTGTATAATATCACAACTTGACCTTTTTCTGCCACAGACTTTCTCCTTGTCAGGAAGAAATTAGAGAAACTTGTCATCTTGTTACATTAAAAGGTGTTAGGGCTGCATTGGTTGGTTTAAAAAATGGGCATACTAAAATAGATAAACAAAGCAAATAGATTTAGGGGTTATAATCTTTGCAAGTATTCTTTTACGTTTTTGAAATTAGATTGCTGTGGTGTAATAACCATGAACATCACTGTCACTGCCCAGCACCCAGGCTGTGGTAGCTTGGCTTTGAGTTTGTAGAATCTAAATTTCCCTGGTTTGTTTCCCATAGAAATGAAATGCGTTGTTTATTTATGGGTAAGCAGCAAGCTTCTAGTTGAGAATATATAACCAATGAGTGCAATAAGCAACCAGAAGGAATGTCAGGGGCAGAAGGTGCCTGTTTGTATATATCAGGCAGTAGACAACTACAGCCTTTAATGTAATTCTTTATTCTTTGCTTTTTTTAACCACAGAGTCAGTACACTATACATCGCTGCTGACAACTGGCAATTTCTGACTTCCCAGTAGAAATGGATTTGGAGATTCAGACGTGTGGAGCTAAATGCAGCTTTCTGAAGCCTTGTCTTGTGAAAGTAAATAGGAGTTTTATAGTAGGCGTCAGTGGGCCAAGACTTGGCATTTATTTTATTTTCCTACCCGTAAGATAAAGAAAGGTGTATTGTGAGATCAGAGACTGGATGACTTTGGTGACTAGAACAGTGCAGTATGATGTAAGTTTTGATAGGCAGTGAGCAGATTGATTTAGAGGGCCTTAAGAAGTGAGGCCACATTAACAGCAACGTTTTAATTCAGATGATGCCTATCCTTCATGAATTTTTATCTCCTCAAGATCTGCAGCCTTGCCAGGCTCTCAGAGTGTGCAGCTCTCAGATTAAATGAGCCTGGCCAAGGCATTGCAGTCACTAACAGGGAGACAGGTCATAGAGGCAGGCACAGACCCCATGTGTATGTAGATACTGGGTCCTCAGTGCCAACAGTTTCACTCTGGAGGTCCTCTCGGGCTGCGCTGTGAGTTGGTTGTGTACGCATGCCCTCAAGTGGCCTTGCTGGTGGGGAAGGGAAGCTGAGGAAGGGAGCTGAGGGGATCTGAATACCTCAGTTAACCCAGTGGGCGAGGAGATAACATCCAGCCATAGGCACAATTGTTTATGACTGACATTGTCTTAAGTGGCTCAAGCACTTTTGCAAGTATTCAGTTTAACATATTTCCATCATGGATTATTGATTTGAAATAAAAAGTGGTTTCTGCTTAGAATAGAAAAATATGGACCACTAATATTTGAGGCTAACGCAACTGGGCATTAAGACAAGGGAACATCTAAAGCAAGTGGCATTTTGACCAGAAAAAAAAAAAGAAAAAAGCGAGCTTTGGTATTTTTGACGGTTGACGGTTGTTACTGTGAGATAGACTGTAGGCTGCTAGGTACTGGAAGCCTTGAATATTCAGCATTTCAATCAGCACTAATTAATAAAACAAAGGTGAAAGGTGCTTCTACAGCACAAAAAAAAACCCCTACTCCTGTTTTTGTGAAGGTTTATTTAGCTGTCCCTGAGAACAGAGGCACAATATCTGTTTTCATTTGATCTTTGTGAAAAATGGTAGAAGGCTTTCTTTTTCTTCCCTTTTCATTTTGCTCAGTTGATTTATTTATGATTTACTGTTTGTATGGAACAGTTGATTCCTTTTAGAGAAAAGTAGAAAATTCTGTCAAATGCTCCTGTTGGGTGCACCCCTGCAACGTGGTGCTAAGACATTCCAAAGAAATCATATTCTGGTTAAGAAAAAGCAATGCAACAGAGAGGGTTTGAGGTGTGTGTTTTGGACACATCAATGGCAGTGAAACAAACTTGCAAAACCTAAAATCAAGAGGTTGAGACAGTCACTTGCAACGTGTTGGATGCCATAGATTCGTTCTGTATGACCTTTAAGAGGAGTGAAAATGCATTTGATTTTTGAGCTATCTTGCCCTAGACAGTACACAAAGTGCTAAAATCCCCCATGTTTTGGCAGAAAAAAAGATAAGAGCACAAAGCAACAGCTGGATTTGAAAGCCAGATTCATTTAAACTAAAAATGCAAACCTGATTTCGAGCAGAATATGATTGACTATTGAAAATATAAACAGCCAAGAGAATGACAATTCCTCTCTTGATGTCCTCCAGTCAAAACTTTAGTCAAGCACAAGTTATCCCTTGGTTACGCCTGATTTCCCAGGGTAATTGGGAGTCAGTCTGCAGCTGCATTATGCAGGAGGTCACACTTGATAATTGTTATGATCTCTTTTGATTTAAAATCAGAAACTATAACATGAGCCAAATTGAAATCAGCCGTGTTTGCATTTGTGTCTCCTTCCTCTCGCAGGTACTACAGTGCTACCATTTTGCAGATGTCAGGAGTTGAAGACGACAGGCTTGCAATCTGGCTGGCTGCACTGACAGCATTTATAAACTTCATTTTCACTCTCGTGGGAGTCTGGCTGGTTGAAAGAATGGGCCGCCGGAAACTCACACTTGGTAGCTTAACAGGTGGGTGTTTGATTGGTGTGTTGTATTTTCTTCATAATTATTAATAAAATGAAAATAAAACTTCAAGTGCCATTTTTTTTCAAAGTAGTCCTCTTTAAAATAAGTGTTGACCCCATCTTCTCCTTGAAATCATACAGATTTTCAAGATTATAGTATAGTCCTACAGCTAAAAGCTAATTTAGGAAAGAGAGGTTTAGCATGTTGTTTTTTTCAGGTGGGTTTGTCCTTCGAGACGTGTTTGACAACATTTTTATTTAGCTTTTTTTATACTTTTTTATTTTTCAGTGTAAGGAATCAAAATGGTTGGTACTTGACAGCTGGTTATGTTTTAAATCTCATGTGTGTATATGTGATATGTAATTTCTGGCTTATTAATTGGAATTCAGAACGTCTTATGAAGAAGTACCAGAGAAAGTGTATTGCACGGACATTGAGGCACTTTTTCAAAAGTAAGGCAGTTCTTTGCACAGTTGTCTCAAATACAGTGCAGTAAATAGCTTACCTACACTAATGGGATTTTAATTCATCTCCTGTATGAGAAACTAAAGACAGAATTCTGGATTTGTACATTTTTTCCAAATATTCAAACACATCTCTTGGAAGCAGGAGGAGGCAGAGCGAGTAGTCTTGCCTTCGCTCAGCCATGTCCTGCCATTTACCTGCTTGTCCCTGCTTGCTCCTGAGCCATGTGCTCATTCTGGCTGAAGTGATCTGCAACCAATACCTGCCTCTGGCTGAACATCTGAAATGTTCAGACATTTCCAAGAACAGGGTTTAGAAAAGAGAAACAGTTCCTACTCCTCTTGAAATAATGTTCACAAGTATTTAGCTGGGAAGGTTTAATGCCTCCCTATTTTCTTCTGTTGTTGCTGTCAGGGATCCAAACTTCTAGTTAATACAACACAGCAGAGTGGGGGACCACCTGCCAAGTTAATGGCTATCCGCAGTTCCCAAAGGTTGGAAGTTAATCTATGCTCATTGTATTTTGAATGCATTTACATAGGCTGAACAGTGATGGCACAGTGCTGCATCTGGTTTGATATGCAGTTACCCAAATCTGTGAATTCAAAAATGCAGTTTGGAGGCAACTTGGTATGCCAAGTTACAATAAATGTCTATTTGATATGTTAACATTTTGATTTGGAGGCAAGAAGCCTCAAGCGTTTTTCATGATCCAAGTTCAGATATGTGGTCATGACAGAGATTAGAAAAACATATTCTTCACATCTTAAAAAAATATGAACAGAAATCTCAAATAGCTACTTTTATTAGTCTGCCTCCAGAGGTGAGTTAAAACACATCTCCCCTTCAAGTTCTTCTGTGTCTGTAGCCAGTGCCAAGTCTTTCAGAGGGTAAAGACCCATTTCTGTACCACTCCCTACACTCAATACCTTGTCTCCCCTGTGATACTTGTCTGTTTTCTTGTTTTTCTGTGAAGCGGATCTCTCCTGACACTACACTGGTATTTCTGGGGATTGAGTGCTGCCTGTCCTTTATACCCATATTTATTTCTCTTTTCCTTCATTTACTTTGCCACAATAACTTCATAAATGTGGCCAGCCCCTGAGGAGTTTATTGCTTATCTGGACCCAGCTCTGTAGCTGTGATTCCCATGTGGACTTTTCATGCAAACACAGAGCTTCTTGCTTTTTGGCTCTGATTAACACAAAGGTCATACATTTGAAGTGTAGATAGAAATGTCCCTCACAAAGCATATTAGTTATAGAACAGAGGAAGAAATAGATATGAAAAATAGAATTGTGTGACAGGATCCAGCTGACAAGCCCAACAGAAATGCACCTGCACCAGTGCATGCAGCATGGGCAACAAACTGTAAACCATTATGCAACAGGAAAACTATGTGGCTCGAGAAGGGTCATGGGGCAGCAGGAGTGCACCTGAAGTGCCAGATAATGGAATTCCAGCTAGGAAGTCAGCTTCAGTGGGGGCCCAACCTAAATGGCTCTATGCAAATGTGCAGAGCATGGTGAAAAAAGGAGGAGTTCAGAGGTGTGCACCCCCACAGGGCTATGATGTTATTGGCATCTCTGAGACATGGAGGGATGGCTCCTATGACTGGTGTGTGGGAACAGATGGATATAAGCTTTTTAGGAAAGGCAGGCTGGGGAGAAGAGGAGGGGGGGTTGCTGCCAGTGTGGGTGATCAGCTGGAGTCCATGGAGCTTTGCCTGGGAATGGCCAAGGAGCTGACCGAGAGATTATGGGTGAGGGTTAAAGGGAAGGCAGGGGAAGGTGGCATTGTAGTGGGGGTCTGCTACAGGCCACCTGAGCAGGATGACTGGGTGGGTGAGGCCCTCTATAAACAGAGAGGAGTGGCGTCATGTTCACAAGCCCCAGTACATTCTTTATCATACAGTCCCTCCTTAAGGAAAGTACACATAATGACAGTAATGAAATCCTATGTCATCTCGCTGTACTATTTAGAATTATTTTATGCAATGTTTGACAGTGATTTAGGTGGTGGTGAATATGATGTGTTTTCCTTAGCAAGAGGAAATAAAATGAAAATTACAAAATCTACTGATGGATTTGTTTTCCATGATGAGTTTTTTCACAGAATAAACTTGTATTTCGCTACTCTGCTTTCGTTTGTGTTTCTCAGGACATTGACTTTCACAGTCATTACCAAGTTATTACTGGCTGCTTCCCCAGTCTTTAGAGAAGCTGGGTATGCTCCAGTCTCCCATTACATAAAATGAAAACAAAACTACTTTCCTGCTGCTGCAAGGTTGTGTGACTTTTTTTGGTTAAGTTTAATTGAGTTGATGTTTGTTAGATGGTAACCTACAAGAATAAACATTAGAGAGATAGTAATATTAGTATTCTCAATAAAAGCCAACATACTTTAATTTCATTTTGTATACTCATGAAGCTTGTCCTGCTTTCTATGTTTGGAAAAGAGCTATTTTAGATTTTATTTAATATATCTTTATAATTTTCGAAATATTAGCAACTGTCTTTCAGATAGATCCAGAAGCATTAGGAAAATTATAGTAAACTGTTTCTGCCAAAAAAAGAAAAAATAAAACCCAAACATAAAATCACACCTTTTTAATTCTCTTTACTACAGTTACTGATTCCTCTCAGTTTTGTATTCAGTTTATATCTTGCATAATTTCTTTTTCTTTCTTTTGCTCTTTTTCTTCAGTTGTTTTCTTCAAAGCTGTTAATTGGGAGACATGGAGGAATTTTAAGTGCAGTATCCATTTTATTGTGTTTTTCTTTTTCTCCTTCAGAAATTGCCAATTTGAAATCATGGTGGTACTTGGGCATTTGAAAATTTGTATTTGGTTTGGTAACAGACAGGATCTAAAATATCTTCATGATAGTTCTTTTTTTTTTTTTTTTTTTTTTCCTTCGTCTCAGCTAATGATGTGCTGTAATTGTATGGGGTTTGTTCATTTTAGACAAAATTCCCACAGAATCAAAATATATAATAAACTTAATTTGCCAAGTTTACATATTCAGTACTTTTCCAAAGAAGAAAGATATTTGCAGAGGTACTAGAAGTGAGTGTTAGTGTATTTGGTTAGCTTAGAAGACAGACAAAGCATATTTAGAATGTCTAAAGTTATTTGCTAAGTGGTTTATGACATTTTGAAAGTACAGTAAATCTAGTACAATACCCA
Source organism: Merops nubicus (assembly GCF_000691845.1). Taxonomy (NCBI): domain Eukaryota; kingdom Metazoa; phylum Chordata; class Aves; order Coraciiformes; family Meropidae; genus Merops; species Merops nubicus. Next base: position 31,174 of record NW_008587465.1, on the reverse strand, counting down.
GCCTGCCCAGGAAACTGGGATTATTGGCATAACTAGTAGCCATAGCAGTTCAAAGCCAAGTACAGAATAAACTAGAATCACATTTTATTGTGAGTAGGTGCTTTCTCCACATGCAGTTTGTAATTCAGTTTAAGGTCTTAGTTGCCTTGGTTCAGGTAAATGTGTGGTCCAGTCATCTGCATTTCTTCCATATTCATGCCTATTACCCATGGCTGCTGCACAGTCACATTCATGAATAGTTCTATTACACAGGCTTTGGTAGCATTATTTTCAACACCAAAAAAAATATATCCATTCCTTCATGCAGTCTTCAATTCCACATATATTAAAAAAAAAGTCTCAAGCTATTAATACCTGGACATTAAACCTGATGCACTGGATTTTAACATCTAACCTAATTCAAGATGTGGATGTAACAAAGGGTTTTTTTCTTAGGTTCTCGTCACAACTCCTTAGCAAATGCTGTGTGCCCTGCTTTTCAAGCATCGTTCAGTTCAGCAGAAGATTATTTATGTGCTCTGGAGAAAAGTATCACGTTGTTCTTTATCTGTATTTTTAGGTACTGCTGTAGCACTCATTATCCTAGCTTCGGGATTTTTGCTATCAGCTCAGGTCTCGCCAAGAATCACACTTAATCCACCAGATCCTTCACATCAAAACTCTACCTGCACAAAATACAGGTGAGATTTCATGATCATTCATCCAATCTTCATGAAGTTTGTTTCCAGCTAACTGAGTTTTGCAACTTAGCGAGAGTAATAGACAATTATTCACAAAGTCTAGTGCAAGGCACTAACGAGATACGTGAAGTTAAAATCCTAACTTCCCTCAACAGAGAAAACTGAGACTCTTTGCTTAAATGCTCTTAATAATCCTTTGGAGTTTCTTAGACTGAATAAGGTAATTAAGGAGCAAACTGCACACGAGATCTCTGTTATGTCACACCTGCTGCAGTTTATAGTGGACACAAAGTTAGGCATATTTTTAAAGTAATCTGTTGTAGAAGTGCTTGCTGTTATTCATTTGCTTGTAGATTTTTCCTGTGTAACAGCTGTAAACTCTTCAAGAAGATGTGTTCTTGCCTTTTGTTTTCCTGAGTGGAAAAAAAAAAAATCTTCAGATAATTACAGGCCAATTAACAATTAAAATAAATGTCATTTTTCTTGAACACTTGTTTCTATAGTGAGCAGAAAGTGCACTTTCATGTGCAATCATAGTTTCAAATAACATTACTTCTGAGGTGTTAGGAATGTATAATTTTCTATATTTTGTCTGTTTTATGTGTGAGCAGTCTTATGTTCATTTAGCTGGCAGACTAGAAAATTTCCTATTGAGTGAAGACTAGTTAAATGGCTGAAGAAATTCTTGGTCATGTTCAAAATTTGTTGTACATGTGTTTGCAATGGAGATAAACATGAAGAAATGAGAGGTGAACTTTTAGTTTCCTAGCAATACGGGCTAGAAATATGGTTCGTGGTTTTTCATATGCCAGCACAATGTCTTAGGGGAAAGGTCCTGAGGATCATATGCTTTATAGAACCCTGGGAAGGGGGCAGAAGTCTTCAAAAGAATGTAAATAGATGCTAATAACTGGAACATTAGATATTCACAGATACTAGGACCCCTACATGCAGAGCCCCTGCACTTTCAGTTGTTTCATACTGCAAAGTCAACTGTATTTTGCAATTTTTGAGATGTGCCTATACAGCATTTTCAAATGCCAAGTAATCTAGTTGAAAG